>NC_091286.1:452502903-452802903 GCF_032444005.1 Ranitomeya imitator | reverse complement strand
GTATTTAACTGGGAGAGCTGCAAAATTCTACATCTGGGCAAGAAAAGCGAAAATTACATCTACAGAATGAGAGGAATCGAATTAAGCAACAACATGTGTGGAAAAGACCTGGGTATATTAATTAAACACAGACTGCACATGAGTCAACAGTGTGATTCACCAGCAAAAAAGGCAAACACAGTTCAGATCTTTTAACCCTGCTGTTCTGTTAGGTCAAAAATGACCGTTTTTGAAATTCTATAATGTTATAAAAATTCAGCGTGTGATTCTGAGACTTGAGGCTCCCTGACTTTTCGTCATTAGGGGGGTACTCTCTGTGGGAATTTTTTTTTTTTTTAATTTTTGTTTACTTTATTTGGTACAATTTTTTTTACACTTGTACTGTTCGGTCAAAAATGACCGATAGGCCTTTATTCAGCTCTCCAGACAATTTTTGACAAAAATAAAGGTGCTATCACCTTATTTTGAACTATATATTGCATCTACTACTATTTATCAATGTATCTGACTACTTTTGGTCAGAAAAGATTTACACATACCAACATTTTCAAGTTGCGATACAGCCGACGGATTCGCTTCCAGTATAGCTATGCGCAATTTATTTCACTGGTTTTTATTTACCCTGCTGTTCATATAGATCTAGTTCCATTCAGTTGTCAACATTTCATATTGTAAATCATGATTTTCTGATTTTCCATGTGTTTGCTGGTTGTACAGTATTACACTGTGCAATGCTGTCCTAAGCAGAATTCACCTAAAGTGTTGTACTGTGAGCTTTTTCCTGCTGCAGGGTGGTGTCTGCTCTGATCTTATCTGTAGACAGATAACATAGCAGTGTAGAGTTTCAGTTCAGCTGGAGACAACACAGAGTGAGCAGAGGTTCAGACGTCAGAGCTCTGAAGTCCCATTTTTACAGGTATGTTACAGATAAATTATTCTTTTATTCTAAAATTATTCAATATTCTCACTGCTGTGATAAAATGGATGATAGGGGGTTAGCATTAGGGTTGTGTAGACTCAATGTCTGCTTATGAGTACATATTCTCACTGCTGTGATAGAATGGATGATAGGGGGTTAGCATTAGGGTTGTGTAGACTCAATGTCTGCTTATGAGTAGTGTTGAGCATTCCGATACCGCAAGTATCGGGTATCGGCCGATATTTGCGGTATCGGAATTCCGATACTGAATTCCGATACTTCCCGCGTATCGGATACCGGAATCGGAAGTTCCCAGAATTCAAATTGAACGCAGCAGCCAATGAGGAATGAATGAAAGTGTGGGCACATCCTGTTTAGCATGGTGGGCATGTAAGTACTGGCAAGGCTTGGATTGGCTGCTGAAATGATGTCACTCTGCACTATAAAAAAGCGCTGCCGCCATTTTGCGCTCACTCTGCTGTGATTTCAGTTAGGGACAGGACGCTGTGTTCTAACTGAGGGCCAGTTGAGCTAGCTAATTGCTTTATTTTCCTTTCCAAAGGCTAATTTAGCAAAACGCTGTGTGTTCTTCACTGTTCACCTTGCTCTTGCCTTGCAGCGCTGTTTTAACAGCGTTCTGCAAGGTCTCTGTGTGTGTGTGTGTGCAGCTCACTCTGTAGTCTGTGTGCAGCCATATACCCGGTTGTATTCAGCTCAGGGGGGGTTCACACTGCCTCACACAGTTGTTCTTTTTTGCTCTTAGTGCAGCCTGCTGCACATTTTTTCTCAAATTTCCTATTAGTGTTTTTCCACCAGTCTCCAGCTCTATTGTGGAAAAACACTACATAGGATAACCTAGAGGGGGGTTTTTGGGCCTTGCAGCGCCGTTTACGGCTGTCTGCACGGTCTCCGTGTGAGCCCAGCTCGCCCTGTAGTCTGTGTGCAGCCATAGCCGGTTGGATTCAGCTCAGGGTTCGTTACTGGCTCATACCTTGAGAAAAATTTTCCTTTTTTTCAAATAGTGCAGCCTGTTTAAAATTTGAAAAAAAAAATTCCTATTAGTGTCTTTCCACTCGTATCCAGCTAAATAGTGGAAAAACACTATATAGGATAACCTAGAGGAGGGTTTTTTGGCCTTGCAGCGCCGTTTACGGCTGTCTGCACGGTCTCCGTGTGAGCCCAGCTCGCCCTGTAGTCTGTGTGCAGCCATAGCCGGTTGGATTCAGCTCAGGGTTCGTTACTGGCTCATACCTTGAGAAAAATTTTCCTTTTTTTCAAATAGTGCAGCCTGTTTAAAATTTGAAAAAAAAAATTCCTATTAGTGTCTTTCCACTCGTATCCAGCTAAATAGTGGAAAAACACTATATAGGATAACCTAGAGGAGGGTTTTTTGGCCTTGCAGCGCCGTTTACGGCTGTCTGCACGGTCTCCGTGTGAGCCCAGCTCGCCCTGTAGTCTGTGTGCAGCCATAGCCGGTTGGATTCAGCTCAGGGTTCGTTACTGGCTCATACCTTGAGAAAAATTTTCCTTTTTTTCAAATAGTGCAGCCTGTTTAAAATTTGAAAAAAAAAATTCCTATTAGTGTCTTTCCACTCGTATCCAGCTAAATAGTGGAAAAACACTATATAGGATAACCTAGAGGAGGGTTTTTTGGCCTTGCAGCGCCGTTTACGGCTGTCTGCACGGTCTCCGTGTGAGCCCAGCTCGCCCTGTAGTCTGTGTGCAGCCATAGCCGGTTGGATTCAGCTCAGGGTGCGTTACTGCCTCATACCTTGAAAAACAATTTCCTTTTTTTCAAATAGTGCAGCCAGTTTAAAATTTGAAAAAAAAAATTCCTATTAGTGTCTTTCCACTTGTATCCAGCTAAATAGTGGAAAAACACTATATAGGATAACCTAGAGGAGGGTTTCTTGGCCTTGCAGCGCCGTTTACGGCTGTCTGCACGGTCTCCGTGTGATTTAAACTAGCTCTGTAGCCCGATCTGCACCAAAAAAAAGGTTAAGTTCACCAAACACAACTTACACTTGTGTAGGCCACATTTGAAAAATAATAAAGTTTAGTCCACAATTTACAACATTAGTGTTTCTTACACCTGTTAGGAGGAGCATTACAGGAATAAGCACACTAAGGCCTTAGTACTTTTCTGCTTATCTTTATCTGTCAACCAAGATGAAGAGGGCAGGGAGTAAGGCACGTGGGCGTGGGCGCGGAGCAGGGAGAGGAGCAGGGAGAGGACGTGGTGATTCTGTGCCTGCTGCGGGCGCCGGTGACTCGTCGTCACTCAGTTTCAGCAGGGAACAGTCCTTCATGCGCAGCTTTGTCGGAGAGCGCCGTGCACCGCTGCTGCGTGAAGACCAAATTGAAGCCGTTGTCGGGTGGATGGCAGCTAACGCCTCGGCATCGACTTCAGTTAGTGCCACATCCTCTCAGGCACAGAGCACTGGAGAGCAGCCATCTGTCTCTTCACCACCTGCCAAATTGGCCAGGCAGTCAGAGAGCCCAGGACAGGAGCCGTCTCTACTTCTGTTCTCTGAATCTCTTGGCTTGGAAACAGGGGGCCAGCCAAGCAGCATTGGAGAAATGGAAGAAGAGGCAGTGTGCAGTGATGCCCAACACCTTTTTCTCTCTGACTCTGAAGAGGCAGGTGGGCCAGTGCCTCCGGTGACCACAGCGCAGTACGCATCTGATGATGAAACTCAGGTGCCGCTTTCTCGTGCGTACTGTGCTGCTGAGACTACCCAGGAGGAGCAGTTGGTGGCAGAGGGTAGTGGAGATGATGAGGTCCTTGACCCATCGTGGCGTGAGGAACAGGAAGGTGGTGGGAGCAGCTCAGAGGAAGAGCTTCCTCTTACGGGCCAAAGAGGGAGAGGGAGGGGGAAGACTGCGGAGCCTGTAGCCTCCACTTTGGCACCCGTTAGGAGCCTGTCTCTTTCCAAAGCCAAAAAGGGCGCTCCCAAGACTTGCAGTGCCTGGTCCTTTTTTGACACAGTTGCAGATGACATTTGTTTTGTCAAATGCAAGCTGTGTCATCATAAAGTAAAAAGAGGGAAAAATGTCAGCAACCTCAATACCACAAATATGTGGAAACATGTGCGGACCAGGCACGCGGTGGAGTTACAGAAACACACTGAAGATGTAGGCCAACCAACAGCGGCAGCTACCACCTCTTCAGCTCGTGTTGCCTCTTCCTCCAGCTCACGCACAGCTGGTTTGGCTTCCTCCCAGAGACCTTGTGTAATTCCACCCACAGCACCACCTTCCCAGTCATCCTCACACTCCCAGTCTACTCTACAGCCATCGGTAGTACAGGCATGGGAGAAAAGGCGGGCATTCTCGGCCAACCACCCCCGAGCACAGGCTCTGAATGCAGGCATTGCCAAACTGTTGTCCCTGGAAATGCTCTCGTTCAGGCTGGTGGAGACTGACAGCTTCCGTGACTTGATGGCATTGGCAGTCCCACAGTACAAGGTGCCCAGCCGCTTTTACTTCAGCAGGCAGGCTGTCCCTGCCCTGCACAGGCATGTTGAGGCAAACATAAAACATGCGCTACTGAACGCCGTCAGTAGCAAGGTCCACCTCACCACCGATGCGTGGACCAGTCAGCATGGACAGGGGCGATATGTTTCCCTCACTGCCCATTGGGTTAATGTTGTTGAGCCAGGTACAGATCGTGCGAGTGGCGCAGGACGTGTCCTGCCCACTCCAAGGATTGCAGGAATCCAGTCTGTACGCATCGACTCCTCCTCTTACACCAGTTCCTCTGATTCCTCTCTGCAGGATCCGTCACAGTCCACCCCCACATGGACCCGTGAACGTTTACCTATGACCGACATGAGCACAGCCGTGGCCAAACGTCAGCAGGCCGTCTTGAAACTAGTTTCATTGGGGCATCGAAGCCACACAGCGCAGGAGCTCTGGAATGCCATAAAGCAGGAGAGCGATGTGTGGTTACTGCCAGCGAATCTCCAGCCAGGCATGGTAGTGTGTGACAATGGCCGAAATCTGGTGGCAGCTTTGGCCCTTGGCAACCTCACTCACATCCCATGTCTGGCACATGTGCTCAATTTGGTTGTGCAGAGTTTTCTGAGGGACTATCCGGATCTTGATGCCCTGCTGCACAAGGTCCGCCTAGAGTGTGCTCACTTGCGGCGTTCCAGCTTGGCCAGATCCCGCATTGCTGCTCTGCAGCGCCGATTCCGCCTTCCGGAACACCGCATCATATGTGACCTACCTACCCGGTGGAATTCCACGTTACATATGTTGGAGCGGTTGTGTGAGCAGCAGCAAGCAGTTATGGAGTACCAGCTGCATCAGGCGCAAAGAAGTCGCAGTCAGCGCCGATCAGACTTCACAACCACAGAGTGGGCCACTATGAAGGACGTCTGCCAGGTTTTGCGTCCTTTTGATTATTCCACGCGGATGGCAAGTGCAGATGATGCACTAGTCAGCATGACTGTCCCCCTTATCTGCCTGCTTCAGCAAACTTTGCAAGGGTTAAGGGATGATGTGGTGGAAGAGGTGGAGGATGAGGAGTCACCTTTTCCATCAGCTTCTGGAGAGTCAGCGCCACGTGGTTCCTCACAAAGGGGTACGCAGGGGCCAATTTGTGAGGAGGATGAGGAGGAGTCAATGGAGGAGGAAGAGCTCCGTCCAGAGGAGGGAGCGACACAATTGTCCAGTGGTCAGTGTGTACAGCGAGGGTGGGGTGATGACGAGCGGGCAGAGATCATGTCTCAAGCAGGGGACAGCGTTTCTGGGCCGGTTGGCACTCTGCAGCACATGGTGGATTTCATGCTGCAGTGCCTGAGAAACGACCGCCGCATCGACCACATTCTCAACATGCCTGATTATTGGGTGTTCACCCTCCTCGATCCTCGCTACCGGGACAACGTCCAAAACCTCATCCCTGCGTTGACCCGGGAGCGTAAATTGCGGGAGTACCACGACACACTGGTGAATTCCATCATCTTCTCCTGTCCAACTGAGAGGAGTGCTGCTAGTGCTTTACAAAGCAGCTCAGTGCGTCGAGGCAGTGGGGGAGGCTCTGCCCAAAGAGGGAGCAGAAGCAGTGCCTCTGCCCAAGGCAAGCCCAGTATGGCACAACTCTGGCACACTTTTGTGTGCCCGCCCCAAATGTCTACACCATCACCGGCGGCTCCAGTCAGCAGGAGGCAACGGTTCCGTCAGATGGTGACAGACTACATGGCTTGCCCTCTTACTGTACTCCCAGACGGCTCTTCCCCGTTCAAGTTTTGGGTCTCTAAGCTGGATACATGGCCAGAGCTAAGCCAGTATGCATTGGAGGTGCTGGCTTGCCCTGCGGCTAGTGTCTTATCGGAACGTGTCTTTAGTGCCGCAGGTGGTGTACTAACAGACCGTCGCATGCGACTATCCTCCGATAACGTTGACCGGCTTACTTTCCTGAAAATGAACCAGGCCTGGATCTCGCAGGAATTTGCCACTCCTCTGCCTGATTAAGTAATTGGGTGTCATCCAGGTCTCCTGCTGTGTTCATCTTTCTACCACCTGAACTGCTATTCCTGGGCTCCAACACCGCCAGTTGCGGCTCAGAAGTGCAGGCTGCACAGTAAAAACATACGACCCAGTGTTATTGGGTTTCAGTAACGTCAGCTGATCCCCAGCTGTGTAGCCGGCAATGTGTCCTGCGACCGCCACGCTGGCACAACAACCTAAATGTAAGGGAACCTGTCCCCCCCCCCCCCCCCCCCGTCGTTTGTTACTGAAAGAGCCATCTTGTGCAGCAGTAATGCTGCACAAGGAAAAGGTAGCTCTTTTTTTTTAGCTCTTTGCACACGCAGAACTTAACACTTATAAAATGTGTTCACTGATACCGTTATACCGTCCCGGAGCTGGGACTTTCCTTCGTAATGTGACGCAGCACAGCCGTCATTCCTACCCCCTTGGTGCCATGCGCTGCCTCCTCAGCGTTGTTTTAAGCTGTCACGGAGCCTGCGCTGTTCTGTTATCCCTTGGGCATGCCCTATTTGCGCTGCCTGTCTTCTGACATAATTTGGTGTCAGGCTGGCTGCGCCTGTGCGGCCGCGGTGCCCGAGATCCCGCCTCGCAGTGTCTTCTGATTGAGTCACACTGCGGGCCTGGGATCCATGGGCATGCGCAGTGCATATCTTCCCCTCGGGCTCTCGCTCATTTCCCTCCGCCTTCTTTAGACTGTGCGCCGTCAGCTGATCCCTAGCATGCCACGGCCGTGACACCGCACAGTCTGAAGAAGAGGGAAGGAGGGGAGTGAGAGTCGAGGTTATGCACTGTGCATGCCCATGGTTCCAAGGCCCGCAGTGGGATTACGTTAGATGAGACTGCGAGGTGGGATCTGGAGCACCGTGGACGCACAGGCACTGACAGCCTGACACCAAATTATGTCAGAAGACAGGCAGCGCTAATTGGGCATGGCCAAGGGCTAACAGAACAGCGCAGGCTCCGTGGCAGCTTAAAACAACGCTGAGGAGGCAGCGCACGGCATCAAGGGGATAGGAATGACAGCTGTGCTGTGTCCCATTACGAAGGAAATTCGCACCTCCGGAACGGTTTAACGGTATAAAGGGACACATTTTTAGTGTTTACTTCGGTGTTTGCAAGGAGCATAATTAAAAGAGCAACCTTTTCCTTTTGCATCCTTAGTGCTGCACAACATGGCTCTTTCAGCTACAAACGTCTTGGGGGGGGGGGGTTAAAGGTTTCCTTTCAACTTGCTCCAATCAGGCTTCGGCCTACACTCTGTTCCTCTGCTCCTCCTGCTGTCCCTGGGCTCTAACACCGCCAGTTGGTGCCTGGAAGTGCTGTGTGCACAGTCAACAGTCGCTCCTCTGTTATTGGGGTTCAGTAACGTCAGCTGATCCCCAGCTGTGTGTGCGGCAATACCTCCAATCTGCTCCTCCTGCTGTCCCTGGGCTCTAACACCGCCAGTTGGTGCCTGGAAGTGCTGTGTGCACAGTCAACAGTCGCTCCTCTGTTATTGGGGTTCAGTAACGTCAGCTGATCCCCAGCTGTGTATCCGGCAACGTGTCATGCGACCGCCACGCTGGCACAACTAAAATGTAAGGGGACCTGTCCCCCCCCCCCCCTAGGCGTTTGTTACTGAAAGAGCCACCATGTGCAGCACTAATACTGCACAAGGGAAAGGTCGCTCTTGAAATTATGCTCCTTGCAAACGCTGAACTACACACTCATGTAATGTGTCCCCTCACACCGTCCAACCGTCCCGGAGGTGGGACTTTCCTTTGTAATGTGACACAGCACAGCCGTCATTGCTACCCCCTTGGCACCGTGCGCTGCCTCCTTAGCGTTGTTTGATTCCGTCATGGACCCTGCGCTGTTATGTTATCCCTTGGCCATGCACAGTTTGCGCTGCCCGTCCTCTGACATCATTTGTTGTCGTCCTGGCTGCGCCTGTGCGTCCACGCTGCCCGAAATCACACCTCGCAGTGTCGTCTAATGTGATCCCACAGTGGGCCTGGTATCCATGGCCATGCGCAGTGCATATACTAGCCTCTCACTCCCCTTCTTCACGCTTCTTCAGACTAGGCGGCGTCAGCTGATCCCTAATAGCATGCCACGGCCGTGACGCCGCACAGTCTGAAGAAGCAGGAAGGAGGTGAGTGAGAGGCGATGATATGCACTGCGCATGCCCATGGATCCCTGGCCCGCAGTGGGACTACATTAGATGACACTGCAAGGTTGGATCTCGGGCAGCTTGGACGCACAGGCACTGCCAGCCTGACACCTACATGATGTCAGAAGACGGGCACCGCTAACTGTGCATGGCCAAGGGATAACATTACAGTGCGGGCTCCGTGACAGAACCAAACAACGTTGAGGAGGTGGTGCCCGGCACCAAGGGGGTTGGAATGACGGCTGTGCTGTGTCACATTACAAAGGAAAGTCCCACTTCCGGGATGGTTTGACGGTGTGAGGGGACACATTATATGAGTGTGTACTTCAGCGTTTGCAAGGAGCATAATTTTCGGAGCCACCATTTTCCATGTGCAGTATTACTGCTGTACAAGATGGCTCTTTCAGCAACAAATGCCTGGGGGGGGGGGGTTAAAGGTTCCCTTTCAACTTGCTCCACTGCAGGCTTCGGCCTACACTCTGCTCCTCTTTGATTCCCTGGGTTTCAACACTGTCAGTTGCCACCTGGAAGTGTTGTCTACACAGAAAAAAACACTAGGTGATGTGTCAGTGGGGTTCAGCACCGCCAGCTGTTCCCCTGCTGTGTAGTCGGCAACGTGTCCAGCACAAGCCACGCTGGCACAACAGAACAAAAGCTGCCACCAGTGCAGGCTTCGGCCTACACTCTGCTCCTCTCCTCCTCCTGCTGACCCTGGGCTCAAACACCGCTAGTTTTTGCCCGGAAGTGCTAGCTGCACAGAGAAAAACACCAGCCAATGTGTTAGTGGGGTTCAGCAACGCCAGCTGTTCCCCTGCTGTGTAGCCGGCAACGTGACCTGCAAACGCCATGCAGGCACAGGAACTGAAATTAAAAGGGAACCTGGCCCCACCCCCCCAGGTGTTTCTATGTATAACAGCCACCTAGTACAGCAGTACTGCTGCATTTGTACAAGGTGGCTGACTTTTTCTCCTTGCCCACGTGGAACTCAACACGTACAAAATGTGTCTCATTGAGACCATTCCACTGTCCCTGAGGTGTGACTTTCCTTTGTAATGATACGCAGCACCCCCCTTGGTAGCGTTTCCCGTCTTTTGTCATCATGGTTAGCTGGCTGCGCCTGTGCATCCGCCCTGCTAGAAACAACGCCCCTCGTTGTCATATTTATTTTGTCAGCGAGGGTGTGGTTTATGGGCACGAGCAGTGCATATGTTCGCCTGTCTTAACTCATCTCCTTCCGCCTTCTTCAGACTGTGCGGCCTCCTGGCCGTGGTAGGCGATAAGGGATCAGCTGAGGCCGCCCAGTCTGGAGCCGGTGTAAGGACATGTGTAAGCGGCAAACCTATTTACTGCACAAGGCCACGAATCCCAGCCACGTAGTGTGATTGTTTGAAAACACACTGTGGGTCTGGGATTCATGTCCATCGCTAACCGCAACGGCCGACATGAAATGAGGTCAGAAGACAGGAAGCGCTCACAGCGCATGGCCAAGGGATCACAATAGCGCAGACTCCTGTACAGCAAATAACAACGCTCAGGAATCTGCGCCCAGTACCTAGGTGCAAATTTTGACACCTGTGCTGCGTCTCGTTAAAAAGACAAGTCACGCCTCCACAACTGTTTGACAGTATAATGGGCTAAATAGTGTACGTGTTTTAGTCAGCGTGTGCAAGGAGCAAAACAAATAGAGCAACCTTTTACTTGTGCAGCATTAATGCTGCACAAGGTGTGGCTCTTGTACCTTGCAACACCTGAGGGGGGGGTTAAAGGTAACCTTTGAAATTGGTTCAACTAGGCTTCGGCCTACACTCTGCTCCTCTCCTCCTCCTGCTGACCCTGGGCTCAAACAACGCCAGTTTCTGCCCGGACATGCTAGCTGCACAGAGAAAAACACCAGCCAATGTGTTAGTGGGGTTCAGCACCGCCTGCTGTTCCCCCGCTGTGTAGCCGGCATCGTGTCCAGCACAAGCCACGCTGGCACAACCGACCAAAAGCTGCCACCAGTGCAGGCTTCGGCCTACACTTTGCTCCTCTCCTCCTCCTCCTGCTGACCCTGGGCTCTAACACCGCTAGTTTTTGCCCGGACATGCAATCTGCACAGAGAAAAACACCAGTCAATGTGTCAGTGGGGTTCAGCAACGCCAGCTGTTCCCCTGCTGTGTAGCTTGCAACGTGACCTGCAAACGCCACGCAGGCACATGAACTGAAATTGAAGGGAGCCTGCCCCCCACCCACAGGTGTTTCTATGTATATCAGCCACCTTGTACAGCAGTACTGCTGCATTTGTACGAGGTGGCTGACTTTTTCTCCTTGCCCACGTGGAACTCAACACGTACAAAATGTGTCTCATTAGAGACCATTACAATGTCCCTGAGGTGTGACTTTCCTTTGTAATGACACGCAGCACCACCCTTGTTAGCGCTGCCCGTCTTTTGACATCATTGGTTAGCTGGCTGCGCCTGTGCATCTCCCCTGCTCGAAACAACGGCCCTCGGTGTCTTATTTTTTTGGACAGCGAGGGTGTGATTGATGGGCATGTGCAGTGCATATGTTTGCCTGTGTTCACTCATCTCCTTCCGCCTTCTTCAGACTGGGTGTCCTCATGGCCGCGGCAGGCGATAAGGGATCAGATGAGGCCGCCCAGTCTGAAGCAGGTGTAAGGACATGTGTGAGCGGCAAACATATTTAGTGCACCAGGGCACGAATCCCAGCACCGCAGTGTGATTTTTTAAAAACACACTGTGGGTCTGGGATTCATGTCCATCGCTAACCGCAACGGCCGACATGAAATGAGGTCAGAAGACAGGAAGCGCTCACAGCGCATGGCCAAGGGATCACAATAGCGCAGACTCCTGTACAGCAAATAACAACGCTCAGGAATCTGCGCCCAGTACCTAGGTGCAAATTTTGACACCTGTGCTGCGTCTCGTTAAAAAGACAAGTCACGCCTCCACAACTGTTTGACAGTATAATGGGCTAAATAGTGTACGTGTTTTAGTCAGCGTGTGCAAGGAGCAAAACAAATAGAGCAACCTTTTACTTGTGCAGCATTAATGCTGCACAAGGTGTGGCTCTTGTACCTTGCAACACCTGAGGGGGGGGTTAAAGGTAACCTTTGAAATTGGTTCAACTAGGCTTCGGCCTACACTCTGCTCCTCTACTCCTCCTGCTGACCCTGGGCTCAAACACCGCTAGTTTTTGCCCGGAAATGCTAGCTGCACAGAGAAAAACACCAGCCAATGTGTTAGTGGGGTTCAGCACCGCCAGCTGTTCCCCTGCTGTGTAGTCGGCAACGTGTCCAGCACAAGCCACGCTGGCACAACCGACCAAAAGCTGCCACCAGTGCAGGCTTCGGCCTACACTTTGCTCCTCTCCTCCTCCTGCTGACCCTGGGCTCAAACAACGCCAGTTTCTGCCCGGACATGCTAGCTGCACAGAGAAAAACACCAGCCAATGTGTTAGTGGGGTTCAGCACCGCCTGCTGTTCCCCCGCTGTGTAGCCGGCATCGTGTCCAGCACAAGCCACGCTGGCACAACCGACCAAAAGCTGCCACCAGTGCAGGCTTCGGCCTACACTTTGCTCCTCTCCTCCTCCTGCTGACCCTGGGCTCAAACAACGCCAGTTTCTGCCCGGACATGCTAGCTGCACAGAGAAAAACACCAGCCAATGTGTTAGTGGGGTTCAGCAACGCCAGCTGTTCCCCTGCTGTGTAGCTTGCAACGTGACCTGCAAACGCCACGCAGGCACATGAACTGAAATTGAAGGGAGCCTGCCCCCCACCCACAGGTGTTTCTATGTATATCAGCCACCTTGTACAGCAGTACTGCTGCATTTGTACGAGGTGGCTGACTTTTTCTCCTTGCCCACGTGGAACTCAACACGTACAAAATGTGTCTCATTAGAGACCATTACAATGTCCCTGAGGTGTGACTTTCCTTTGTAATGACACGCAGCACCCCCATTGTTAGCGCTGCCCGTCTCCTGACATCATTGGTTGGCTGGCTGTGCCTGTGCGTCCCCCCTGCCCGACACAACGCCCCCCGTTGTCTCATATATTTTGACTGCGAGGGTGTGATTGATGGGCACGAGCAGTGCATATGTTCCCCTGTTTTCACTCCCCTCCTTCCGCCTTCTTCTGACTGTGCGGCCTCATGGCCGCGGCATGCGATAAGGGATCAGCTGAGGCCGCCCAGTCTGAAGCAGGTGTAAGGACATGTGTGAGCGGCGAACATATTTACTGCACAAGGCCACGAATCCCAGCACCGCAGTGTGACTTTAGGAAAAGCCACTGTGGGTCTGGGATTTATGGCCATCGTTAACCGCACCGGCCAACATGAAATGAGGTCATGAGACGGCCTGCACTAACAGGGTATTGCCAAGGGATAACACAAGAGCGCAGACTCCTGTACAGCAAATAACAACGCTCAGGAATCTGCGCCCAGTACCTAGGTGCAAATTTTGACACCTGTGCTGCGTCTCGTTAAAAAGACAAGTCACGCCTCCACAACTGTTTGACAGTATAATGGGCTAAATAGTGTACGTGTTTAATTCAGCGTGTGCAAGGAGCAAAATTAAATAGAGCAACCTTTGACTTGTGCATCATTAATGCTGTTCAAGGTGTGGCTCTTGTACCTTGCAACACCTGAGGGGGGGGTTAAAGGTAACCTTTGAAATTGGTTCAACTAGGCTTCGGCCTACACTCTGCTCCTCTACTCCTCCTGCTGACCCTGGGCTCAAACACCGCTAGTTTTTGCCCGGAAATGCTAGCTGCACAGAGAAAAACACCAGCCAATGTGTTAGTGGGGTTCAGCACCGCCAGCTGTTCCCCTGCTGTGTAGTCGGCAACGTGTCCAGCACAAGCCACGCTGGCACAACAGAACAAAAGCTGCCACCAGTGCAGGCTTCGGCCTACACTTTGCTCCTCTCCTCCTCCTCCTGCTGACCCTGGGCTCTAACACCGCTAGTTTTTGCCCGGACATGCAATCTGCACAGAGAAAAACACCAGTCAATGTGTCAGTGGGGTTCAGCAACGCCAGCTGTTCCCCTGCTGTGTAGCTTGCAACGTGACCTGCAAACGCCACACAGGCACATGAACTGAAATTGAAGGGAGCCTGCCCCCCACCCCCCCAGGTGTTTCTATGTATAACAGCCACCTTGTACAGCAGTACTGCTGCATTTGTACAAGGTGGCTGACTTTTTCTCCTTGCACACGTGGAACTCAACAAGTACAAAATGTGTCTCATTACAGACCATTACAATGTCCCTGAGGTGTGACTTTCCTTTTTAATGACACGCAGCACCCCCATTGTTAGCGCTGCCCGTCTCCTGACATCATTGGTTGGCTGGCTGTGCCTGTGCGTCCCCCCTGCCCGACACAACGCCCCCCGTTGTCTCATATATTTTGACTGCGAGGGTGTGATTGATGGGCACGAGCAGTGCATATGTTCCCCTGTTTTCACTCCCCTCCTTCCGCCTTCTTCTGACTGTGCGGCCTCATGGCCGCGGCATGCGATAAGGGATCAGATGAGGCCGTCCAGTCTGAAGCAGGTGTAAGGACATGTGTGAGCGGCAAACATATTTACTGCACCAGGGCACGAATCCCAGCACCGCAGTGTGATTTTTTAAAAACACACTGTGGGTCTGGGATTCATGTCCATCGCTAACCGCAACGGCCAACATGAAATGAGGTCATAAGACAGGAAGCGCTCACAGCGCATGGCCAAAGGATCACAAGAGCGCAGACTCCTGTACAGCAACTAACAACGCTCAGGAAGCTGCGCCCATGCAAAAAGGTGTTTTCGACACCTGTGCTGCTTTTCTTTAAAAAGACAAGTCACGCCTCCACTACTGTTAAACAGTATAATGGGCTAAATAGTCTACGTGTTGCATTCAGCTTGTGCAAGTAGACAAATTAATAGAGCAACCTTTTACTTGTGCAGCATTAATGCTGCAGAAGGAGTGGCTCTTGTTCTTTGTAACACCTGAGGGGGGGTTAAAGGTAACCTTTGAAATTGGTGCAACTAGGCTTCGGCCTACACTCTGCTCCTCTCCTCCTCCTGCTGACCCTGGGCTGTAACAACGCTAGTTTTTGCCCGGAAATGCTAGCTGCACAGAGAAAAACACCAGCCAATGTGTTAGTGGGGTTCAGCAACGCCAGCTGTTCCCCCGCTGTGTAGCCGGCATCGTGTCCAGCACAAGCCACGCTGGCACAACCGACCAAAAGCTGCCACCAGTGCAGGCTTCGGCCTACACTTTGCTCCTCTCCTCCTCCTCCTGCTGACCCTGGGCTCAAACACCGCTAGTTTTTGCCCGGAAATGCTAGCTGCACAGAGAAAAACACCAGCCAATGTGTTAGTGGGGTTCAGCAACGCCAGCTGTTCCCCCGCTGTGTAGCCGGCATCGTGTCCAGCACAAGCCACGCTGGCACAACCGACCAAAAGCTGCCACCAGTGCAGGCTTCGGCCTACACTTTGCTCCTCTCCTCCTCCTCCTGCTGACCCTGGGCTCAAACACCGCTAGTTTTTGCCCGGAAATGCTAGCTGCACAGAGAAAAACACCAGCCAATGTGTTAGTGGGGTTCAGCACCGCCAGCTGTTCCCCTGCTGTGCAGCTTGCAACGTGACCTGCAAACGCCACGCAGGCACATGAACTGAAATTGAAGGGAGCCTGGCCCCCACCCCCAGGTGTTTCTATGTATAACAGCCACCTTGTACAGCAGTACTGCTGCATTTGTACAAGGTGGCTGATGTTTTCTCCTTGCCCACGTGGAACTCAACACGTACAAAATGTGTCTCTTTGAGACCATTCCACTGTCCCTGAGGTGTGACTTTCCTTTCTAATGATACGCAGCACCCCCCTTGGTAGCGCTTCCCGTCTTCTGACATCATTGGTTGGCTACTTGCGCCTGTTCGTCCGCCCTGCCTGAATAAAATGCTCCTCGTTGTCTTAATTATTTTGACTGCGAGGGTGTGATTGATGGGCACGAGCAGTGCATATCTTCGCCTGTCTTAACTCATCTCCTTCAGCCTTCTTCAGACTGTGCAGCCTCATGGCCGCGGCATGCAAGAAGGGATCAGCAGAGGCCGCCCAGTCTGAAGCAGGTGTAAGGACGTGTGTGAGCGGCCAAAATATTTACTGCTCAAGGCCACGAATCCCAGCACCGCAGTGTGGCTTTATGAAAAGACACTGTGGGTCTGGGATTTATGGCCATCGTTAACCGCACCGGCCAACATGAAATGATGTCATAAGATGGGCAGCGCTAACAGGGCATTGCCAAGGGATAACACAAGAGCGCAGACTCCTGTACAGCAAATAACAACGCTCAGGAAGCTGCTCCAAGCACCAAGGCGTTATTTTGGACACCTGTGCTGCGTCTCATCAAAAAACCAAGTCACGCATCCACTACAGTTTGACTGTAGAATGGGGTAAATTGTGTATGTCTTTCATTCAGCGTGTGCAAGTAGACAAATTAATAGAGCAACCTTTCACTTGTGCAGCATTAATACTGCACAAGGTGTGTCTCTTGTACTTTGTAACACCTGAGGGGGGGGTTAAAGGTTTCCTTTGAAATTGGTTCAACTAAGCTTCGGCCTACACTCTGCTCCTCTCCTCCTCCTCCTGCTTCAACACGGGCTCTAACATCGCTAGTTTTTGCCCGCAAGTGCTAGCTGCACAGAGAAAAACACACGCCATTGTGTTAGTGGGGTTCAGCAACGCCAGCTGTTCCCCCAGTGTGTAGCCGGCAAAGTGTCCTGCAAACGCAACGCAGACACAAAGCTGCCTCCAGTGCAGGCTTCGGCCTACACTCATCTCCCCCTGCTTACCCTTTGCTCCAACACCGCTAGTTGGGGCTCTAGGAAGACAATCTTTAATAGGCAAGGCAACGCATCCGGGTTCCAGCACCGCCAGCTGGTTCTCGGCAGTGTTCTTGTCACAGGTACTCCCTCGTGCCAAGCCTGGTTTCAGCACCGTCAGCTGTTTCCGGGTTGTGTCAACTTCACTGAGACGCCTATGCTTGCCCCGTCGTGGTGCGGTCGAGTTAGCCAACTCCAGGGTGCCTCCAGTTTAGGAGCTTCCTATGTGGGCTGCGTGAACTGGTAGTCAAGGCTGGTTCTGTAGTGCCAGTAGGCCCAGCTCCCCCTGTAGGACTGTTGGGGTTCGGTAACTGCGGCTGCCTCGCGGCCTAGCTGTTCTCTCCTCTCCTGTGGACCTTCGGGTCCACCACCTGGTTCCAGCACCGTCAGCTGGTTCCGGGCCGAGCCTTTGGCTTAGGTGCCTCCTCCTGGGTATCCGAGTTCCGCCAACGCCAGGCGGTCCTTGGTAGTGCTTTTAAGCGCGGGCACCTACAGCTTAGTAACCGGGTTCCAGCACCGTCAGCTGGTCCTCGGTCGTGCCATTGGCTCTTGCACACTGGGGCAACGCATCCGGGTTCCAGCACCGCCAGCTGGTTCTCGGCAGTGTTTTTGTCACAGGTACTCCCTCGTGCCAAGCCTGGTTTCAGCACCGTCAGCTGTTTCCGGGTTGTGTCAAGCTCACTGAGACACCTATGCTTGCCTCGTCGTGGTGCGGTCGGGTTAGCCAACTCCAGGGTGCCTCCAGTTTAGGAGCTTCCTATGTGGGCTGCGTGAACTGGTAGTCAAGGCTGGTTCTGTAGTGCCAGTAGGCCCAGCTCCCCCTGTAGGACTGTTGGGGTTCGGTAACTGCGGCTGCCTCGCGGCCTAGCTGTTCTCTCCTCTCCTGTGGGCCTTGGGGTCCACCACCTGGTTCCAGCACCGTCAGCTGGTTCCGGGCCGAGCCTTTGGCTTAGGTGCCTCCTCCTGGGTATCCGAGTTCCGCCAACGCCAGGCGGTCCTTGGTAGTGCTTTTAAGCGCGGGCACCTACAGCTTAGTAACCGGGTTCCAGCACCGTCAGCTGGTCCTCGGTCGTGCCATTGGCTCTTGCACACTGGGGCAACGCATCCGGGTTCCAGCACCGCCAGCTGGTTCTCGGCAGTGTTTTTGTCACAGGTACTCCCTCGTGCCAAGCCTGGTTTCAGCACCGTCAGCTGTTTCCGGGTTGTGTCAAGCTCACTGAGACACCTATGCTTGCCTCGTCGTGGTGCGGTCGGGTTAGCCAACTCCAGGGTGCCTCCAGTTTAGGAGCTTCCTATGTGGGCTGCGTGAACTGGTAGTCAAGGCTGGTTCTGTAGTGCCAGTAGGCCCAGCTCCCCCTGTAGGACTGTTGGGGTTCGGTAACTGCGGCTGCCTCGCGGCCTAGCTGTTCTCTCCTCTCCTGTGGGCCTTGGGGTCCACCACCTGGTTCCAGCACCGTCAGCTGGTTCCGGGCCGAGCCTTTGGCTTAGGTGCCTCCTCCTGGGTATCCGAGTTCCGCCAACGCCAGGCGGTCCTTGGTAGTGCTTTTAAGCGCGGGCACCTACAGCTTAGTAACCGGGTTCCAGCACCGTCAGCTGGTCCTCGGTCGTGCCATTGGCTCTTGCACACTGGGGCAACGCATCCGGGTTCCAGCACCGCCAGCTGGTTCTCGGCAGTGTTTTTGTCACAGGTACTCCCTCGTGCCAAGCCTGGTTTCAGCACCGTCAGCTGTTTCCGGGTTGTGTCAAGCTCACTGAGACACCTATGCTTGCCTCGTCGTGGTGCGGTCGAGTTAGCCAACTCCAGGGTGCCTCCAGTTTAGGAGCTTCCTATGTGGGCTGCGTGAACTGGTAGTCAAGGCTGGTTCTGTAGTGCCAGTAGGCCCAGCTCCCCCTGTAGGACTGTTGGGGTTCGGTAACTGCGGCTGCCTCGCGGCCTAGCTGTTCTCTCCTCTCCTGTGGGCCTTGGGGTCCACCACCTGGTTCCAGCACCGTCAGCTGGTTCCGGGCCGAGCCTTTGGCTTAGGTGCCTCCTCCTGGGTATCCGAGTTCCGCCAACGCCAGGCGGTCCTTGGTAGTGCTTTTAAGCGCGGGCACCTACAGCTTAGTAACCGGGTTCCAGCACCGTCAGCTGGTCCTCGGTCGTGCCATTGGCTCTTGCACACTGGGGCAACGCATCCGGGTTCCAGCACCGCCAGCTGGTTCTCGGCAGTGTTTTTGTCACAGGTACTCCCTCGTGCCAAGCCTGGTTTCAGCACCGTCAGCTGTTTCCGGGTTGTGTCAAGCTCACTGAGACACCTATGCTTGCCTCGTCGTGGTGCGGTCGGGTTAGCCAACTCCAGGGTGCCTCCAGTTTAGGAGCTTCCTATGTGGGCTGCGTGAACTGGTAGTCAAGGCTGGTTCTGTAGTGCCAGTAGGCCCAGCTCCCCCTGTAGGACTGTTGGGGTTCGGTAACTGCGGCTGCCTCGCGGCCTAGCTGTTCTCTCCTCTCCTGTGGGCCTTGGGGTCCACCACCTGGTTCCAGCACCGTCAGCTGGTTCCGGGCCGAGCCTTTGGCTTAGGTGCCTCCTCCTGGGTATCCGAGTTCCGCCAACGCCAGGCGGTCCTTGGTAGTGCTTTTAAGCGCGGGCACCTACAGCTTAGTAACCGGGTTCCAGCACCGTCAGCTGGTCCTCGGTCGTGCCATTGGCTCTTGCACACTGGGGCAACGCATCCGGGTTCCAGCACCGCCAGCTGGTTCTCGGCAGTGTTTTTGTCACAGGTACTCCCTCGTGCCAAGCCTGGTTTCAGCACCGTCAGCTGTTTCCGGGTTGTGTCAAGCTCACTGAGACACCTATGCTTGCCTCGTCGTGGTGCGGTCGGGTTAGCCAACTCCAGGGTGCCTCCAGTTTAGGAGCTTCCTATGTGGGCTGCGTGAACTGGTAGTCAAGGCTGGTTCTGTAGTGCCAGTAGGCCCAGCTCCCCCTGTAGGACTGTTGGGGTTCGGTAACTGCGGCTGCCTCGCGGCCTAGCTGTTCTCTCCTCTCCTGTGGGCCTTGGGGTCCACCACCTGGTTCCAGCACCGTCAGCTGGTTCCGGGCCGAGCCTTTGGCTTAGGTGCCTCCTCCTGGGTATCCGAGTTCCGCCAACGCCAGGCGGTCCTTGGTAGTGCTTTTAAGCGCGGGCACCTACAGCTTAGTAACCGGGTTCCAGCACCGTCAGCTGGTCCTCGGTCGTGCCATTGGCTCTTGCACACTGGGGCAACGCATCCGGGTTCCAGCACCGCCAGCTGGTTCTCAGCAGTGTTCTTGTCACAGGTACTCCCTCGTGCCAAGCCTGGTTTCAGCACCGTCAGCTGTTTCCGGGTTGTGTCAACTTCACTGAGACGCCTATGCTTGCCCCGTCGTGGTGCGGTCGAGTTAGCCAACTCCAGGGTGCCTCCAGTTTAGGAGCTTCCTATGTGGGCTGCGTGAACTGGTAGTCAAGGCTGGTTATGTAGTGCCAGTAGGCCCAGCTCCCCCTGTAGGACTGTTGGGGTTCGGTAACTGCGGCTGCCTCGCGGCCTAGCTGTTCTCTCCTCTCCTGTGGGCCTTGGGGTCCACCACCTGGTTCCAGCACCGTCAGCTGGTTCCGGGCCGAGCCTTTGGCTTAGGTGCCTCCTCCTGGGTATCCGAGTTCCGCCAACGCCAGGCGGTCCTTGGTAGTGCTTTTAAGCGCGGGCACCTACAGCTTAGTAACCGGGTTCCAGCACCGTCAGCTGGTCCTCGGTCGTGCCATTGGCTCTTGCACACTGGGGCAACGCATCCGGGTTCCAGCACCGCCAGCTGGTTCTCGGCAGTGTTTTTGTCACAGGTACTCCCTCGTGCCAAGCCTGGTTTCAGCACCGTCAGCTGTTTCCGGGTTGTGTCAAGCTCACTGAGACACCTATGCTTGCCTCGTCGTGGTGCGGTCGGGTTAGCCAACTCCAGGGTGCCTCCAGTTTAGGAGCTTCCTATGTGGGCTGCGTGAACTGGTAGTCAAGGCTGGTTCTGTAGTGCCAGTAGGCCCAGCTCCCCCTGTAGGACTGTTGGGGTTCGGTAACTGCGGCTGCCTCGCGGCCTAGCTGTTCTCTCCTCTCCTGTGGACCTTCGGGTCCACCACCTGGTTCCAGCACCGTCAGCTGGTTCCGGGCCGAGCCTTTGGCTTAGGTGCCTCCTCCTGGGTATCCGAGTTCCGCCAACGCCAGGCGGTCCTTGGTAGTGCTTTTAAGCGCGGGCACCTACAGCTTAGTAACCGGGTTCCAGCACCGTCAGCTGGTCCTCGGTCGTGCCATTGGCTCTTGCACACTGGGGCAACGCATCCGGGTTCCAGCACCGCCAGCTGGTTCTCGGCAGTGTTTTTGTCACAGGTACTCCCTCGTGCCAAGCCTGGTTTCAGCACCGTCAGCTGTTTCCGGGTTGTGTCAAGCTCACTGAGACACCTATGCTTGCCTCGTCGTGGTGCGGTCGGGTTAGCCAACTCCAGGGTGCCTCCAGTTTAGGAGCTTCCTATGTGGGCTGCGTGAACTGGTAGTCAAGGCTGGTTCTGTAGTGCCAGTAGGCCCAGCTCCCCCTGTAGGACTGTTGGGGTTCGGTAACTGCGGCTGCCTCGCGGCCTAGCTGTTCTCTCCTCTCCTGTGGGCCTTGGGGTCCACCACCTGGTTCCAGCACCGTCAGCTGGTTCCGGGCCGAGCCTTTGGCTTAGGTGCCTCCTCCTGGGTATCCGAGTTCCGCCAACGCCAGGCGGTCCTTGGTAGTGCTTTTAAGCGCGGGCACCTACAGCTTAGTAACCGGGTTCCAGCACCGTCAGCTGGTCCTCGGTCGTGCCATTGGCTCTTGCACACTGGGGCAACGCATCCGGGTTCCAGCACCGCCAGCTGGTTCTCAGCAGTGTTCTTGTCACAGGTACTCCCTCGTGCCAAGCCTGGTTTCAGCACCGTCAGCTGTTTCCGGGTTGTGTCAACTTCACTGAGACGCCTATGCTTGCCCCGTCGTGGTGCGGTCGAGTTAGCCAACTCCAGGGTGCCTCCAGTTTAGGAGCTTCCTATGTGGGCTGCGTGAACTGGTAGTCAAGGCTGGTTATGTAGTGCCAGTAGGCCCAGCTCCCCCTGTAGGACTGTTGGGGTTCGGTAACTGCGGCTGCCTCGCGGCCTAGCTGTTCTCTCCTCTCCTGTGGGCCTTCGGGTCCACCACCTGGTTCCAGCACCGTCAGCTGGTTCTCGGCAGTGTCTTTTGCTCTTGTACCTTCTGCTCCCCATCCTGGTTCCAGTACCGTCAGCTGGTTCCGGGCAGAGCCTTTGGCTTAGGTGCCTCCTTCTGGGTATCCAAGTTCCACCAACGTCAGGTGGTCCTTGGTAGTGCTTTCAGGCACGGGTACCTCCTGCTTAGTAACCGGGTTCCAGTAACGTCAGCTGGTCCTCGGTAGTTCCATTGGCTCTTGGACCTTCGGCTACCCATCCGGGTTCCAGTACCGTCAGCTGGTTCTCGGCAGTGTCTTTTGCTCTTGTACCTTCTGCTCCCCATCCTGGTTCCAGTAACGTCAGCTGGTTCCGGGCAGAGCCTTTGGCTTAGGTGCCTCCTTCTGGGTATCCGAGTTCCGTCAACGTCAGGCGGTCCTTGGTAGTGCTTTTTAGCACGGGTACCTCCTGCTTAGTAACCGGGTTCCAGTAACGTCAGCTGGTCCTCGGTAGTTCCATAGGCTCTTGAACCTTCGGGTAGCCATCCGAGTTCCAGTTCCATCAGCTGGTTCTTGGCATTTTCTCAGCCTTCTTGTACCTTCTGCTACATTTCCAAGTTGAAGACCCTAACGTCGACGACCCGGAAGACCACCACGATGACGACGACACGGAAGACCACCCCGATGACGACGACGACGACGGCGGAGATGACGACACTGGAGACGACGACCCTGGAGACGACAACATGGAAGACCGAGAAGCAGAAGAACAAGAGGCTGCAGAACAAAGAGCAGAAGAACATTAAGCATAAGACTTAATATCAGAGCAAAAGATATTATCTAAATTATATGCAGAAGAAGACTAAGCAGTGTATGGGGGTGAGTCCGTTCCTCCTCGTGGTGCCCCTGGATAAAGCCTGATGCTGCAGGCCAAACTGAACGCGGACAAATGTAACTTTTGTGACTGGCAGAACGGAAGGTGTAATCTTCAAACTTTTATAGATAACAACTACGGGAATGCCTGTCACAAATGAGAATATGATGAAGAAGTAGAATAGGAAGAATAATAACAGTGGAATAAAAAGAATATGTAGAATAAGAAGAATAATAATAGTTGAATAAAATGAATATGAAGAATGTAATAAAAAAAAAAAAATAGGTAGAAGATGAAGAAGAAGATGAATAAGGTGAAGAAGTTGATGTCAAAGATGCTGATGATGATGAAGATGAAAGTGTGGGAAAAGAAAAAAAAAAAGAAAAAAAAGAAGGGGAAGGGCGTGGAATAGTGAAACATCAATATCTGACAAAATAAAAAAAAAATTTACATAGTCAATATCTTTGTCACTCCGAACGTCTTAAAAAAAAACAAAAAACATGCTATTCTATTTGATTGGGATAAACCTCTATGACTTTAATGTCTCCGCCACCTCCCCAAATACATCCGGCATTATTCTTAGTTGTTTTCCTTCATGTAGAATGAACCTACAAGGAAAGAAAGGGTTTATTTTAATTCCGATATTTTGGTCCCGTTGACTTGCATTGGGATCGGGTATCGGTATCGGCGATATCCGATATTTTTTGAATATCGGCCGATCCAAACCGATACCGATACTTTCCGATATCGGAAGGTATCGCTCAACACTACTTATGAGTACATATTCTCACTGCTGTGATAGAATGAGTGCATGCCTCATTTTTGTTTGCGACGCTCCAGCACCATAATCACAGGGCATATCTCAATGTGTGACGGGACGTTATTGTGTGCATTGTTGCGAAATTGTTTTGATTTTTTTTTTCATTCATTGTTTATGGATATATTTTATTTTTTCATTCAACAGTGATGCCTTACAGCATGAGAAGAAGACACTTCACCCAAGCTGAATTGGAGGAGTTTATAAACGACTCCGATACAGACGAGGATGTTAGGTCAGGTCAAAAATGACCAGGAACAGTATAAGTGTATAAAAAACAACGTTTTTTGCCATTTTATAGAGAAAAAAGCTTTTTTTTTTTTTTTTTGCCTTTGAAAAAAGTATATCTACATAATGTTTGATATTATTACTTATAGTTAACATTTAGATCAAGATTTTTTTTTTATCTGCAAAAATAATCAATTTTTACAAAAATCGAAAAAATACCATGTTCCCTTTTGGATATAAAAAAAATATAAAACAAGCTTTGTATTTATTTTTTTTTCTGGTATTTGAACAACCATCTTCACAAGCAATATAATAGTGCAAAAACTGTTTAAAAAAACCACTTAGATTAGCTAAAAATGATTATTTTATAAGGACGGTCAAAAATGACCGGGAACAGTACAAGTGTATGTGAAATCTAAACAGAACAGCAGGGTTAAAAGAAGCACAGAGTCTAGATCACATGAATTAATTATCCCCCTCTACTCTTCCTTGGTCAGGCCTCATCTGGAATACTGTATCCAGTTCTGGGCACCACATTTTAAAAAAGACATTGACAAACTGGAGCAAGTTCAGAGAAAAGCTGCTAGGATGGTGAGCGGACTGCCAAGTTTGTCCTACGAGGAACAGTTAAAAGATCTGGGAATGTATAGTTTGCAAAATAGAAGGCTAAGAGAAGTCTTAACAGCTGTCTACAAATATCTGAAGGGATGTCAGAGTATAGAGGGGTCACCCTTACTCTCATTTACACATGGAAACAAGAGAAGCAGTGGAATGAAACTGAAAGAGAGAAGATACAGATTAGATATCATAAAAAACTTTTTGACAGTGAGGGTGATCAATGAGTGGAACAGGCTTCAATTGAAGTCTTCAAACAGAGGCTGGAGAGACATCTGTCTGAGATGGTTTAGTGAATCCTACATTGTGCAGGGGGTTGGACACGATGACCCTTGAGGTCCCTTCCAACGCCAACATTCTATGATTCTATGACATCACTGCCATACGCCCTCACATGCTGAGGTCAGCTGCCGGAATATTCACTGCCCTCCATGCCCAGGAGTATGGTAGTGGAGAGAAATGAATATTCAATTTCTTTAATAGCGGGCACACTGTTAGCCACAGCCGCTGGGCGATCACGTGTGCCTGCTATTAAAGAGAATGAATATTCACAGCTCTCCACTCTCATGGGCATGGGGAGCAGTGAATATTCATTTTCTTTAATAGTGGGCACATGTGATCGCCCAGCCGCTGCAGGAAACTGGTGGCTGCGGCTAACAGTGTGCCCACTATTAAAGAAAATGAATATTCACTGCTCTCCACTCTTATAGTCCCTCCCACATCTTGGCACTGGCTATAGTGAATAGAGGTGGGAAGTGCTATGGGCTTGGGGAGCAGTAAATATTCCTTTACTTTAACAGCGGGCACAGTGTTAGCTGCAGCCGCCAGCTCCTGCCTCCTGCATCTTGCTCCTCTGCCGCTGCCACTCCTCTCCCATCCACAGCCACAGGGGACATACTGTAATATATAAGGTACATTTTGACTATAAGACGCACCACACACTTTCCTCCAAAATTTTGAAAAGAAAAACTGCATCTTATAGTCCAAAAAATATGGTAGGTATTAAGGTCCTGAAAAAAAGTGAAGAAGTGTTTCGCTATCGCTTTGACAGGTGACCAAAACATAATCTATATGTGGTTTCCAATAAATTACTTTTTGTTGAAAATGAGGATAAAAATAGACAAATGTATTTTCATATTCTGCCGTATATACATGTGCATATGGAGGAGCTACTTACGATCCCATTGCTGTACCTCTCAACTAAAAAAGAATTGAACTTCAAATAAGAAAAACATTTGGGTAAGAATGAGATTTAGTGATATCTAATATGGCCTGGATACCCTTAAGATGATCTGTGCTGGTACAAAGAGGATGAAAGTTACTGGAGACATGTAAATCCAAACTTTTTAAAGAAAATGTCTCTGTAGTTGAGAGTCCTTGATCGATATCCAAATCCGTATTCTTCCCAGTGAAGTGTTCTTTTAAGTCTTAGTGACTGAAAGAATCGATGTAGTTCATGCTCTAGTTGGAAGATATTAAAGGTGAGGGTAGGGCAGAAGGACAAGCCTCTTTGTAATAATGCAATTTCGGGGAAGGGGGAAAACAATAGGACGAGATGTTGAGATGTGTATATGGTATCAGGGGTCCTATCTGTGAGCGTGTCGTCATTCGACTGGTGTCTGCCCTGGTGTTTCCTCCCCTTGCTTGTCTTCCTTTGTATGGTCGGGCTCGTTGTTGATCTAAAAAATGAGAGGTTCTGTGTGAGCCATATTCGCTGTCGGAGTTTGTTGGTGTAGAGCTGTAACGGCATTGAGGAAATCTGTAACTTCTGAATGAGCTTGAGAAACGCCATCGGTAGACCTGGATACTAAGATAGTTGTTAGTGTCACATAAGAACTTAGCTTTCTTCTTAATGCCAGAATGGTATTAGTAAGTTGTTGTTCAGTAGTAGAAATATGGGAACTAAGTTCAGTAATCTCCTTCTGCAAAAAATCAATAGTTAACAGAATAATGTCCATTGAACATTTATTTAGAATGCTCTCAAATTTGGAGCGGTACTCGAAGTTCTCCTGGAAGAGTCCTCTTGGGATACGCTGCACTTTATGGCATTCAGCCAAAGGAACACAGTGAAGGTCCAAGGCCGTATGTCTCATTAGATCTCTTTTATAATCTCTTGTACAGATGTTTTCAGCCTAAGTGTGAAGAAACAGGCCGGGAGTTGTAACTCTGGAGATATAAGTTCCTTCATGTTGAATAAATGGTAAAGTAGAAAAATATGCCTGTCCTAATATACTGAACAGGGAAAATACACTGATGTTTACTATTATTACATTGTTGTAGTAGAAATACCATCTTGCCACCTCCTGACGCCTCCAAATCAAAAATATTGCCAGAATCCATCCCTTCCTCAGCCCACAATCTACTAAAACTTTTGTGCATGCCCTCATCATCTCCTGCCTCGATTACTGCAACACCCTCCTCTGTGGCCTCCCCGTTAACTCCCTTGTACCACTCCAGTCTGTCCTCAACTCTGCTGCTTGGCTAATCCACCTCTCTCCTCGTTACTCCCCTGCTTCTCCCCTCTTCAAATCCCTCCACTGTCTCACAATTCCCCAACGAATCCAGTTCAAACAACTAACACTGATCTACAAAGCCATCCACAACCTGTCCCCTCCCTATATCTCTGAACTAATCTCCCGCTATCTTCCCTCACATAATCTTCGATCCACCCAAGACCTTCTACTCTCCTCCACACTTATTCGTTCCTCACACAACCGCCTCCAAGAATATCCCCCATCCACTGGAATTCCATGCCTCAACACGTCCGATTATCCACCACTCTCGGATCCTTCAGACGGAACCTGAAAACCCATCTCTTCAGGAAAGCCTACAGCCTGCAATAACCATTCTGCTGCCTCACCAACCACCCGAGCTGCCGCCTCACCAACCACCCGAGCTGCCGCCTCCAACCACCAAGCTGCCACCTCACCAACCACCCGAGCTGCGGCCTCCAACCATGAGCTACCGCCTCCAACAACCAAGCTGCCACCTCCAACCACCGAGCTGCCACCTCACCAAGCAACCGAGCAGCCGCCTCACCAACCACCAGTGCTGCAGCACCCCCGACCTCCTGTCTCTTCCCCATTATCTCTTAGAATGTAAGTCCGCAAGGACAGGGTCCTCTCCCCTCTGTACCAGTCTGTCATTTGTAAATTTATTTTCTGTTAACAATATTTATAACCCTGTATGTAACCCCTTTTCTCATGTGCAGCACCATGGAATTAATGGTGCTATATAAATAAGTAAGAATAATAATAATTATGTGCACATACATTTGTAGATCTGGACTTTCTGTTGCATTATTATGCCCCATACCATACTGCAATATTTTACTGTCTATATCTCACATTATTAAATCCTCTGCCTCTTGTCTTGCAGCACATAATTGCAATTATGGTACCTCTCTCAGTGGAGCATGAGGAAACAGACATTAGCTGGAGCCACGCTATTTCTAACATACTTTACCCTCACAAGGCCATCTCAGGAATCCCAGTATCAGCCTTCCTGGTGATCCTCCATCACTTTCCTGTCAGCAGATCTCTATAGCCATCCATAAACAATTTGCTTACATGACATGAAAAAAACAACAACTTGACACCTTTAACATTAAGCTCATTCCAACTGTGTTTTCATAAGAATGGCTGTGTGTTTTTGTTCCTGCATTTGTTATTCAAGCCTGAACTTGAGTCACAGCCAAGTGAAGGTTTCTGTGGAGCTCCTGTCAACCCCTGTGTCTCCTCTATTTGACAGCATGTTTGGAGTGCTGGACAACCTCAACCTAGTCAGGCTTAATGCAATGGATGAGGAGTACTAATTGGCAGCTGATACCCCCCACTGAGTGTCAGAGTACACGGGCGTGCATGCTGCTCTTTGGTCTGGGTCACCTGAAATGATAGATGCTGTAGTTTGAGAGATTAGGTTCTGCTGAAACCTAAGACCCTGCCTGTAATAGTGAATGTCACCAGGGGCTCAGCAAAAGCTTTGAGATGAAATCAATAAGAACGTAGACTGAAAGCCTGAATGACCACTTGAAACATCTCCTGGAACAGCAGTAAAAAGTGATGAACACTCAACATTTGAGAGGCAAAGGACAACTTGGTCGGTGAAGTCACATGTAGCATAGTACAAAACCAAACTTCATTACGCCTTGGAAAGAATGAATGTTTTCTAGCTACAAAGAGCTGGATTTTAAAATCTTCCATATTAATGCGCAATATGTTTACAAACTTTTTGGACATCCAACTAGTCCAACTCCAGTTTATATTGGTACCAAATGCAATATGAGTCACAAACTGAAGATACTTTCAATTGTAGAGTCACTCTAGGGAAGTAACAGGAATTTTTCCATTGTATATCTACTCTATGAAACTAAAGATTAACAGTGCAAAGAATAGTATATTACTTAGTGCAAAATTTCCCGAACAGTATTATATTAAATTTTAAGTTTATGCATTTTAAAAGGGAACCTGTCACTAGATTCATGCTGCTCGTACCACAATCAACATAAATCAGAAAGCTTGGCTGAGCAATTGCCTTTCTTTGAAATGATGCAACCCCAGCTCTGCAGAGCAAAAGATATTACCACTGAGCCACCGTGCTTCTTAACTTATGTTCACCTATGGCTACCATTTGTCTGTAACTTACTGTGGTTGAAGTTAATAATATTGGAGAACAGCGCTAAGGTTCAAACTACTATTCCAACAAGTGAAACACTGTGTAGACTGTTAATAAATTATTGTATAGTTGTTAATACTATAAACTGAATGGTTTCTGTTTGCTTCACTTTAATAACTTTTTATATACATACAGTATATATATATATATATATATATATATATATATATATATATATATATATATTTAAATATAGATACCTCTGGTATATCTTATATTAGATGAAATAGACAAGGTGGACAACAGTGCGAGCAGGCTCTTCTTACCTGAGCACCTCTGATATCTCTAATATTAGATGAAATAGACAAGGTGGGCAGTAGTGCGAGCAGGCTCTTCTTATCTGAGCACCTCTGGTATCTCTAATATTAGACTAAATAGAAAAGGTGGGCAGCAGTGTGAGCAGGCTCTTCTTATCTGAGCACCTCTGGTATCTCTAATATTAGATGAAATAGACAAGGTGGACAACAGTGTAAGCAGTCTCTTCTGATATCGCTAATATTAGATTAAGTAGAAAAGGTGGGCAGCAGTGCGAGCAAGCTCTTCTTACCTGAGCACCTCTGGCATCTCTAATATTAGACTAAATAGACAAGGTAGACAACAGTGCGAGCAGGCTCTTCTTACCTTAGCACCTCTGGCATCTCTAATATTAGATGAAATAGACAAGGTGGGCAGCAGTGCGAGCAAGCTCTTCTTACCTGAGCACCTCTGGTATCTCTAATATTAGACTAAATAGAAAAGGTGGGCAGCAGTGCGAGCAGGCTCTTCTTATCTGAGCACCTCTGGTATCTCTAATATTAGATGAAATAGACAAGGTGAACAACAGTGTAAGCAGTCTCTTCTTACCTGGACACCTCTGATATCTGTAATATTAGATGAAATACACAAGGTGAGCAGCAGTGCGAGCAGGCTCTTCTTACCTGAGCACCTCTGGTATCTCTAATATTAGATGCAATATATAAGGTGGACAACAGTGTAAGCAGTCTCTTCTGATATCTCTAATATTAGATTAAGTAGACAAGGTGGGCAGCAGTGCGAGCAAGCTCTTCTTACCTGAGCACCTCTGGCATCTCTAATATTAGACTAAATAGACAAGGTGGACAACAGTGCGAGCAGGCTCTTCTTACCTGAGCACCTCTGGCATCTCTAATATTAGATGAAATAGACAAGGTGGACAACAGTGCTATCAGACATTTCCTATCTGATCATTTCTGGTTTTTCAAGCATTAGATCAGAACAACAGGGTAGAAAGAAGTGTGAGCATCCTCTTTTTACCCGAGTGTCCCTGGAATCTCCAATATTAGAATAGAAACTCAGTTTGGGCAGCAGTTTGAACAGTCTCTTCTTACCTGAACGCCCCTGGTACAGTATTTCCTGTATTAGATCAGAAAGACAATTATGCAGCAGTGTGAGCAGTCTCTTCTTTTCTCAGTACCTCTTGAGCTTCCTGCTGTACACCTGTACATCTGTCCTGCTAATATTCAAGGATAGCATTCTGTCAGTATCATTATAATAAGATTATAGATCTATAGCAATTATCTCCCTTAGCAAAATTAGTAATCTCTTTATAAATACAGGGTGGAGCGCGGTAATTTGCTTTTTTGCACTGCATGCTGTGGCGGCACTGTCGGTCGAAGAGAGGGGAGAGTGGGTGTGGCTTACAGTGGCTGATGGGAGATTTGTATTCCTCTGCTTTTCAGTTGCCATCATGCAGTGGACACGTGAGGAGAGGTCCTTTTGTGTTGAAGCGTATTTTTCAAATGCCCACTCGATCATTACAGTGCAGCGTGCTTTTCGTTTACAATTCGCTGTTCCTCCACGCGGACGTGTTCCTGGACGGCAATCAATTGTAAATTGGGTGAATGCATTCAGAACAGCAGGGAATGTGTCATGTGTACGAAGGGGACCTGAGAGAAGGATTACAACACCACAAAACATCGAGAGAGTTAGAGCAGCAGTACTGCAATCTCCGAAACGCTCTGCTCGGAAGCAATCATTTGCTCTTGGCATTTCAAGACGTTCTCTCCACCGGATTCTTCATGATGAACTGAATTTTCACCCGTATAAAATGTGCGTGGTCCAACATTTGTCAGCATGGGACTATTTGACACGGCGGACCTCTTGTGAAGACATGTTAGCAACGATACCCCGTGACGCAATTGTGTTTTTTTCTGATGAGGCACATTTTCACCTCATTTTCACTGTGTGGTGCGCCATATCACGAGTAGGCATCATTGGTCCTTACTTTTTTCAGGATAATGGTCGTGCCATAACTGTGAACTCCGAACGGTACTTGTCTATGATACAGGATTATTTTCAGCCGGCTCTTGAGGCAATGGAACTAGAGGATACATGGTTCCAACAGGATGGTGCCACTGCACACACAGCGAGGGTTACCATGAATTGTTTGAGGCAAATGTTTCCTGGACGGCTTATCTCTTTGAGGGGAGATGTGAACTGGCCAGCACGCTCACCAGATTTAGCCCCATGCGATTTTTTCCTTTGGGGTTACCTGAAGTCTAAGGTGTATATCAACCGTCCCAACACCTTGGAAGACCTAAGGAACAATATTGAAGCTGAAATTGGCAGAATACCAGTGGACATGCTTGTTAGAGTTCATGAAAACTTCAGAAAACGTATGCAGCAGTGTGTGGATAGCGAAGGTCGACATTTGCCAGATACACTATTTAAAACCATGTAATTTAAAAATTCCATTACTGTTCAGTATAATTAAAATATAAAATAAATTTTTCTAATGATCATAATTTTTTTATTTCATTCCCAAATCAGCAAATTACCGCGCTCCACCCTGTACATTTTCTTTAGCATTTTTTCCTCTTCTTATAGAACAAGTTTAAGCATGACATTGCTGTATGTTTTTTAGTAATAAACTAAAATTATTCATACCAGAACAGCCAACGGAGACCAAATTCAGATTTGTTTCTGCTATGCAAGAAACATATTCTATCACTATTTTATTATACTGACTGAAGGAATTAAAAGATAATTCCTAAAATAAAATTCTTCTCATTATTCGAGTAAAATAATATTAATGGTTGCTGCCACGCAGTAATGAGCACTTTGTTCCAGACCCACATGTATTTCAATTTTCAATGCATTGCACAACCTTGTAACCCATTTGTAGAATTTTGCTATGCACATACAGCAATGTGACAAGAAAAGTGCCTCCTCAGCATTCACTCAAGTCCACTTTCCTTGAAGTGCTAATAGTTGGTGATAAAAGCCGTACAACTGGGATAAGGTGATCCAACCAACAAGGAAAAAAGTTACCTAGACAGAGGAAGTTAAAAAAACAGTTTTTTAAAGGCATAAAAGAGACCAGGCTGATTGAAAGCAATGTTATTTTTAGCCTCGGTGAAATATACTGTCTAGTTTCCATGGTGTTAGCCTCGTATTTCTAAATGAGACATATCTGACACTGCTTGAATTCTCTCATAGAAGCAGATGAACCCAAAATCTTTGTCAACAACTTATAATAATAATTGAATCTAACCATGATGAGATGACAGTCTCTCTGTACAAATATAGGACCATCAACAATATTTTATTTGCAATCATTTAAAACCCTCAGAGTGGAAGTAGGATTCGTCCAGAACTAAAATCATTTTCGTAGGTTGTTACAACTTTCAAAAAAAAGCATAAAGAGCTCTGATTGACATTAGTACCTTGTCTATGAATGCTCCAGAATCTCATTTATCACATAAATACAGTTAGTTAGTAAGTTGAGGAGGAAAGAAAGGTATTTTGATACATCAAAAGATATGTCAAGATAGGGCAACGTTTTTGGAGGTGAAAGTGGCTATTGTAATGAAGAAATATTGACTCTAAAGGGTAACGCCTGTTCCCGATAGTCACAATATGTCCCCGATAGTCACAATATGTCCCTGACACACTAAAATAATCAGCAAATAAAAGCCCCTCTGTTGTCATGTTGATCAAAATTGTATTCAACCATTGCAAATCCAATAGGGGCTATCCACAAGACAGAAAATAAGACTTTACAGTGGCATATAAAAGTTTGGGTACCTCTGGTCAAAATTATTGTTATTGTGAACAGTTTTATGCAAGTTAAAGATGAAATGATCTCTAAAAGGCCTAAAGTTAAAGATGACACATTTCCCTTGTATTTTAGGAAAGAAAACACATATAGTTTCATTTTTTATATTTTAAAAATTACAACAAGGAAAATGGACTAATGCAAAAGTCTAGGCACCCTGCATGGTTAGTACCTAGTAGCACCCCCTGTTGAAAGTATCACAGCTTGTAAACGCTTTTTATAGCCAGAAAAGAGTCTTTCAGTTCCTGCTTAAGGGATTTTCATCCATTTTTTCTTGGAAAATTCTTCCAGTCTTCCAGTTCTGTGAGATTCCTGGGTTGTCTTGAATGCACTGTTATTTTTAGGTCTAGCCACAGACTTTCAATGATGTTCAGATCAGGGGACTGTGAGGGTATCGTTGCCAACTGTCCATAAATTTACAGACAATCAGAAAAAAATGGATGTTTTTCTCTGCCATCCGTAGCGTCAAGCAAAAAAAAAGCGGTGTCCGTGAATTTTTCACCCACCCCCGAAGTTTGTACTGTGCATGCGCTAAAAAGACTGCCATGTGCTGTACAAACAGGATATGACCCATCCGTCGCACTCACTGCTCATTGCTCTCGGCTGGTGGTACTGCGAGGTAAATAAACACAAATGAAAGGACAGGAGAGTGCGGCTCTGCCCCAAAAGCCTGGAAATGCTGATCACTAGTGGAGCTGAAGGACCTGACATGATGTCACGGCCATGTGACCAGAGGCAGATGGGAGAAGCTAGAGGGTGCAGGACACTTTGGTGGTTCCCCTGGGAGAAGAATACACCAAAATGTCAGTGAATGAGCAGGACAAGAAAATGAGCGCTGCACTGGTGATCGGTAAAGAGCTGCTACAGAGCTGAGGAAGCAAGTGTGATAGAGGGGTGCATGGGAGGCGCATACTGTGTAATAAAGGGGTGCATAGGGAGCAGAGACTGTGTAATAAAAGGGGTGCATAGGGAGCACAGACTGTGTAATTGTTACACCCGGTCTGTTTACTGTACCTCCAGGGGGTCTCTGTCAGGTCTCTCGCTCTGTGCCGGCTTCACGCTGTCTGGACGCAGCCTCCACCCCTCCTTCCTCTCCTGCTTCCTGGCGTGCAGCCAGCAGGTTCCCTGGCAGGGTTCTTAGGTCGCACGCGCGCGCGCTCCCGGTCTCTTAAAGAGACAGTGTGCATTTTCCAAATGTTGCCTCTAACCAATGGCGTGTGTTTGTCTATTATTTCTAGCCCTTCCACCATAGGGAGGGCGCCAGAGCAACAAGTGTCTACTGTTGCTAACTTCCGGTTCCTGTTATTCTGCGCTTCTGTTTCTGAAGTATCTGCAAGGAACTCCGCTTATTCTGTCTGTTTCCACAGATCTTCTGCTACCAGTTACCTGGCTAATCTGGACTGCATCCGCAGTATCTACACTGGACCCGTCTAGTCCTGCCAGTCCGCCAGCCTCACTTCCGGACCACGCCAGTACCACCAGCACCAGCTTCTACACCCGGTATCCTCCAGTCAACTCTGCAATACCCGCTAACCTTGCTGGCCCGTCTGTTCCGCTGGGACAGCCGCCACGAGTATGGGGTCTAACTGAAGGTAGCACCCGTGTCCTCCAGGCATTCCATTCTGTCCCTGTTCATGGGGACTTACTACGGGTGTCTGGGGCTCACACAGTAACGCCCTCTTCGGAGCCCCCCGGACTGTGGTCTAGTGGTTCCACATCAAACCTTAATAAATACGAATGTGAACTTCTACATCTGTGCCTCCATTTCAATTCGTTACAGTAATAGAGTGCAGATAGATAGATAGATAGATAGATAGATAGATAGATAGATAGATAGATATCAATGCACAGTGCCACTTCTGTCCTTAAATGTAATTCTAATTATCTCCTCTGCCTCCTATTCTGGTCATTTTGGGGTGTGGTCTTAAGAGAGTGCGGTCTTTAGGGGGCATGTCAAATGTCCATAAAACATTTTAGGCTGTTCATGACTTTGAGTCCAGTTATAAAGAAAACATTTTTAGGAGGTTGGCAACCCTATGTGAGGGCCATTGTAAAACCTTCAGCTAGCACCTTTTGAGGCAGTCTGTTGTGGCTTTTGACATGTGTTTGGGATGATTATCCATTTGTTGAAGCCATCTTTTTTCAACTTTAGCTTTTTTACAGATGGTGTTATGTTAGGATCAAGAATTTGTTGAAATGTCATTGAATCTATTCTTCCCTCTACCCGTGAATTATTCCCCGTGTCATTGGCTGCAACACCCCCAAAGCATGATTGATCCATCCCCATGCTTAATGGCTGGCCAGATGTTTTTTTCTTGAAATTATGGTCCCTTTTTTTCTCCACACATACGTTTGTTCAATGTGAACAAAGAGTTCCATTTTAGCCTCATCGGCCAACAGAACTTGTTTCCAAAATGCATCAGGCTTGTTTAGATGTTTTACAAATTTTGATGCTGAATTTTATGGTGAGGACGGAGGAGAGGATTTCTTTTGATGAATCTTTCATGAAGGCCATATTTGTTCAGGTGTCTCTAAACACTAGAATAACGTACCATAACTCCAGAGTCTGCTAAATATTTCTGAAGGGCTTTTGCAGTCAAGCGGGGGTTCTGATTTGCCTCTCTAACAATCCTACGAGCAGCTCTCACTGAAAGTTTGCTTGGTCTCCCAGACATTATCTTGACTTCAACTGTTTCTGTTAACTGCCATTTCATAATTACATTTCAAACTAATGGAGGGGCAATTTGAAAACGCTTTGCTATCTTCTTAGAAAAATATTTAGAATTGAGACTCCTCAGTGGTTGATACCTTTTAATGGCTAACTGAAAAGATGGTAACAAATTGCAAGCTTTGAGTCTACTCACGTCTAGTATTTTTCTATCTACTGGCTAACACAGTACAAAGATATACGTATATCTTTCGTGTATTACTATCGTCTTGTAACATTCTCCTGCTTTGTGTGCCGCTACCATTTTCATTTTCAGAGTGCTAGGCAGCTGCTTAGAAGAACCTTTGGCTGCTGTTTTTTGGCAATAGTTTAGAGGAAGTTTGGTTTTTATAAAGCTGAGAAATTTAAATCACCTGGCCTTTCCTAACGATGATAGTGAACAAGCAATAACCCTAAAGGTACCGTCACACTAGACGATATCGCTAGCGATCCGTGACGTTGCAGCGTCCTCGCTAGCGATATCGTCCAGTGTGACACGCAGCAGCGATCAGGCCCCTGCTGTGATGTCGTTGGTCGGGGAAGAAAGTCCAGAACTTTGTTTCGTCGCTGGATCTCCCGCTGACATCGCTGAATCGGCGTGTGTGACGCCGATTCAGCGATGTCTTTGCTGGTAACCAGGGTAAACATCGGGTTACTAAGCGCAGGGCCGCGCTTAGTAACCCGATGTTTACCCTGGTTACCATCGTTAAAGTAAAAAAAACAACCACTACATACTTACCTTCCGCTGTCTGTCCCCGGCGCTCTGCTTCTCTGCACTCCTCCTATACTGGCTGTGAGCACAGCGGCCGGAAAGCAGAGCGGTGACGTCACCGCTCTGCTTTCCGGCTGCCCGGCGCTCACAGCCAGAGCAGAGAAGCACAGCGCCGAGGACAGACAGCGGTAGGTAAGTATGGAGTGGTTGTTTTTTTTACTTTAACGATGGTAACCAGGGTAAACATCGGGTTACTAAGCGCGGCCCTGCGCTTAGTTACCCGATGTTTACCCTGGTTACCCAGGGACTTAGGGATCGTTGGTCGCTGGAGAGCGGTCTGTGTGACAGCTCTCCAGCGACCAAACAGCGACGCTGCAGCGATCCGGATCGTTGTCGGTATCGCTGTAGCGTCGCTTAGTGTGACGGTACCTTAACAGGCTAATTAAGGTCTGAAACCTCGGTCAAAGTTATCTGAGCACACAAATCTCTAAGAGGGCCCAAACTTTTGCATCGCACCATTTTCATTTTTGTAAATTTTAAAAATTTGTAAAAGATGAAAATATTTTTTTCTCCTAAAATAAAAAATAAATGTGTCATCTTTAAAGGGAATCTGTCACCCCAAAATTTGCCTATAAGCTGCGGCCACCTGCATCATGGGCTTATCTACAGCATTCTGTAATGCTGTAGATAAGCCCCCGATGTCAACTGAAAGATAAGAAAAACAGGTTATATTATAGGGCGGACTTGATGCCGTCCGGTCCGATGGGCGTCGCAGTCCGGGTCCAGCGCCTCCCATCTTCATACGATGATTTCCTCTTCTTTTCTTCCTGCTGCTTCCCGGACGGCATAGAGACCGCCCCTGGGTGAGCATAATATAACCTGTTTTTCTTATCTTTCAGGTGACATCTGGGCTTATCTACAGCATTACAGAATGCTGTAGATAAGTCCCTGATGCCGGTGGCCGCAGCTTATAGTCAGATTTTGGGGTGATAGATCCCCTTTAATGTTAGGCTTTTTAGAGATCATTTCATCTTCAACTTGCTTAACTGTTCACAATAATAGCAATTTTGACGAGGGGTGCCCAAACTTCACATCCCACTGTGGCATCGAAAACTGTTTTAAGAATTGTCTTAAATTTACCACAAGAGTGACATTGCCTAGAAATGAACACCTCTCAAAAATTGATGAAAAGACTGGAAGGACATTAGTCCAGGTAGCTACAGAGAGTCATACAGCAACTTTAAAGGACTTCGCGGTTCAACCTCTGTCTTGTTCAGCGGTGGTTGGGTTTTAGGTTATGTGCACACATTGCGGATTTTGCTGCGGATTCGCAGCGGATGTGATGCTGCGGATCTGCAGCAGTTTTCCATGCGTTGTACAGTACCATGTAAACGTATGGAAAACAAAATGCGCAGTGCACATGCTGCGGAAAATACAGCGTTGTATTTTCTGCAGCATGTCAATTCTTTGTGCTGATTCTGCAGCGTTTTACATCTGCTCCATAATAGGAATCCGCAGGTGTAAAACCGCTGTTGAAAACCGCGGTAATCCCGCAATAAATCTGCAGGTAAAACGCAGGGCGTTTTACCTGCGGATTTTTAGGAATCTTCGTGGAAAAATCCGGGGCAGATTTCGCAAGATAGCCTTAGCCTTTCTTAACTTGGACATATTTCTGAGCACTGAACATCTTGTCCTTCTGGGCACTGCATGGAGATTGCAGTTCTGGAATATGACAGCACTGGAGGATAATGGATTCCTGGTTGCTTAATGTTTGATTCTTCTAAAATCTTCAATATATGTGCATCAGCAACTTGTTATTTTGTGAAACTTTTGACTGTTCACAATAAAACTTTTGATGGCTCCATGATTTTGCCCCAATATCTTAGCAATTTCAAGAGTGCTGCATCCCTTTGTAAGATTTTTACTTTTCAGAGTCACTTAAATCTGATTTTGGTGCAATTTTCCATGAGGAAAACAAGCTGTCTAATAATTCTGCACACCTTGATAAAGGATGCTGATATCCTTAGGCCGCACCCTCCTCATTAAATCAATACACATTGACTGATCTACTTTATCTAATAAGCATTCACATTCATACAGCTTGGAGTTGGAAAATATGAATAAAAAATGATTATTTTTCTTGCTCATATAGCACCATTAATTCCACAGCGCTTTACATATATATATGTAAATATATTATATATATATAATTTTTTCATTATGTTTCTGTGTGCATTTTTTAACATGCGTTTTTATCCTGCTTTTGACGCTATGTTATTTGTTTGTCGTGTCATGCTTTAAAATAAAGCTTCTTTGTTCGTGATACTTCCTGTTTGTTTTTTTTTGCCATGACTAAACTTTGTTTATACACTTAGGAGCGGATAACATGCGTTTTTGATGCATTTCCGCTTCAGAAATGTACTAAAAACACGTGTGCGGTCTTTTGCTGTGGATTTTCCACATCTAATATACCGTATATACTCGAGTATAAGCCGAGATTTTCAGCCCAAATTTTTGGGCTGAAAGTGCCCCTCTCGGCTTATACTCGAGTCAAGGTGGGTGGCAGGGTCGGCGGGTGAGGGGGTGAGGGCGCTGAGGTATACTTACCTAGTCCCAGCGATCCTGGCGCTGTCCCTGCCGTCCCACGGTCTTCTGTGCTGCAGCTTCTTCCTTTCTTCAGCGGTCACGTGGGACCGCTCATTAGATAAATGAATAGGCGGCTCCACCTCCCATAGGGGTGGAGCCGCCTATTCATTTCTCTAATCAGCAGTAACGGTGACCGCTGATAGAGAAAGAAGCTGCGGCACCGAAGACAGCTGTGCGGGAGAAGGAGCCGGACGCCGGGACCAGGTAAGTATGTCATATTTACCTGTCCCCGTTCCAGCCGCCGGGCGTCGCTCCATCTTCCCGGCGCCGCTCCGTCTTCCCGGCATCTCTGCGCTCTGACTGTTCAGGTCAGAGGGCGCGATGACGCATATAGTGTGCGCGGCGCCCTCTGCCTGATCAGTCAGCGCAGAGAGACGCTGGGACCGGACGCCGGAACGAGACGCCGGGAGCTGCAATCAAGAGAGGTGAGTATGGCTTTTTTTTTTTTTTTATTGCAGCAGCGGCACAGAGTTATGTGGAGCATCTATGGGGCAGTATGAACGGTGCAGAGCACTATATGGGGCACAGATATGGGGGCAGTATGAACGGTGCAGAGCATATATGGGGCACAGATATGGGGGCAATATGAACGGTGCACAGCACTATATGGGGCACAGCTATAGGGGCAGTATGAACGGTGCAGAGCATATATGGGGCACAGATATGGGGGCAGTATGAACGGTGCACAGCACTATATGGGGCACAGATATGGGGGCAGTATGAACGGTGCACAGCACTATATGGGGCACAGCTATAGGGGCAATATGAACGGTGCAGAGCACTATATGGGGCACAGATATGGGGGCAGTATGAACGGTGCAGAGCACTATATGGGGCACAGATATGGGGGCAGTATGAACGGTGCAGAGCACTATATGGGGCACAGATATGGGGGCAGTATGAACGGTGCAGAGCACTATATGGGGCACAGATATGGGGACAGTATGAACGGTACAGAGCACTATATGGGGCACAGATATGGGGGCAGTATGAACGGTGCAGAGCACTATATGGGGCACAGATATGGGGGCAATATGAACGGTGCAGAGCACTATATGGGGCACAGATATGGGGCAGTATGAACGGTGCAGAGCACTATATGGGGCACAGATATGGGGCAATATGAACGGTGCAGAGCATACAGGGCACAGATATGGGGCAATATGAACGGTGCAGAGCACTATATGGCATAGATATGAGGAAATATGAACGGTGCAGAGCACTATATGGCAGAGCTATGGGGAAATATGAACGGTGCAGAGCACTATATGGCACAGCTATGGGGCAATAATGAACGGTGCAGAGCACTATATGGCACAGCTATGGGGAAATAATGAACGGTGCAGAGCACTATATGGCACAGCTATGGGGAAATAATGATCTATTTTTATTTTTGAAATTCACCGGTAAATGCTGCATTTCCACCCTGGGCTTATACTCGAGTCAATAGGTTTTCCCAGTTTTTTGTGGCAAAATTAGGGGGGTCGGCTTATACTCGGGTCGGCTTATACTCGAGTATATACGGTAAGTCTTTGATGAAAATCCTCCCAGAAAAGTCAGCGTACCCGCAAGAGAAAGTGACAAGCTGCGGCTTTGAAATATGCACTTCAGATCAGTTTATGCAGCATTAATAAGAAACACAGAGGACATGAGATCTCTATAAATCCCATCCACTTTGCTGGAACTGTAAGACGCTATATTTTTGACGCAGCAAAAACACGTAGCATCAATAGCGCACCAAAAGCTCATCATGGGAACGTAGCCTAAAAGTCAATTTTACCTCTTCCCTAGAGTAGAAGACACTGGATTAAGAATATGATTCTATTTTACTGGAAGATACATGAGCTGGGTGCAGCAGACTTGTATTCACATTTGTACACACAATAGACAAGGTTCACTGCCGGCAGATGTATTAATACAAGGCAGAGCTACAGTTCCTGTTGGTTGCTAAAGACTTCTTCAAAGACACAAAGAATACTTGAATTACATTCATCATTGCTGGCACAGTATTCCAAGGTCATATGCATTCCACTGGTTGGAAAATCTCACTGTGACCTGTTCTATGCAGCCAGAACAAGGATTTCTGTACCATGTGGGAGGCAGCCTTGAACAAATATTATCATGTCCTGACAATATTGACTCCTCAGCAACTTTATGAAAGCTTTTATTACGGGTTTATAACTACTTTTTACTTTACTGAAGAACAAAGTTGTACAGAGATATTCAAAGCAGGGGTGGACACTTAATGTATGTGTAGGAAGATGGACCGGGCCGGAGATGCTTATTATTATCATTATTATTATTATTATTATTTATTGTTGCTTCTCTCGTGTCAGTTCTGGAACTATTGGGGCTGTCACCATTGTTGCTCGGGGGAAAGCTTTCTGATCAGGACAGACCTTTGTACTCCACTGTAGGGGTCATGTCAGGGATAAACGGGATGGTGCATGGGAAAGCAGCAGGCTTGGTGGGAAGACAGAGAGCGTAGCATGAGAAGGTTGGCTCACTCTCCATGGGCACACACGATAGTACAGTCATGCGCTGCAGTTCCTCAGCCCTTGCACAGACTGACCGTGAGAGTCGTAAATTCGTGTGCCCGCTTACCCCTGAGACTGAGGGTCTGACCTGCATTGTCCCGCTGACTGCCGCGAGTGTACAGCCTAAATCTGACCAGGCGAAGCACCTTGGACTGGGTAGCTTCATCCCGGTCACCACCACTGGACTAAGACACTTTCCGGCGTTGTCAGAGACTGCTTCACTTCACACTCGTCATCCCTGTAATCCAGAACCTTGCCTCGTAGAACCAGGATATGTCGCTGCTGTCTGGAGACAGTGCATCACCTTCCTCCAGGAACAGGCCAGAGACTTCAAGCATCACTTATGGCGCCACGGTGGGATTTCAAGCTACCGCAGCCCGGAAACATCAGACTGATAAGTTTACCTTTTTCATAACCACATGTTCTTAACCACAATACCCAGTTATACTCCCCTCATAACTCTCTCCCTGCATGGAGTATCCCTTGTAATAAACCTTTTAACTCTTGTTCTGCCTCCTGCTCGTCACTGCATTCCGTGTCCCTGCTATTCTACATATGCATCCCAGTAGGCAGCACGGGGGTCCTGTAAGTAAAAGACAACCGTACAGATTTGATGATAGTAAGCCAAAACCACTGATTTTGTAGGCACAAGATGATCATTTGATGGGCATGGGGTTTCCAGTGAGGGGAGAAAAGATCAGGCATTTGAAATTTCAAAGCATAATTATTTTGTTTCCAGGGGACACAATTAGTGATGAGCCAGCATGCTTGCCACTGTTCGATACTCGATCAAGCATCAGGGGGCTCGTGTATTGTCGTTACTCAATCGAGTCTCACGGGTGCTCAAACGCCATGCTCGTGTCCCCACCCTGCATGTTTCATGGCTGTTAGATAGCTAATAAACATGTGGGGATTGCCTTCAATACACAATAATGCCGTAGCCATGTTGGCTACTGGCATTGCTGTGATTAGCCAGCTGCATTGCGTCATCCGGTCTTATATAAGAGCTGGTGATGCGATGCTCGATACACTCTCCTCTGGAAGCAGTTCAGGGAGAGTTGATCTAGGAAGGAGAGCTTAGATTAGAAAAGGCATATAGGCAGTGCTTAATTGCTATTCCAGTACATGTATACTGCTGCTACACCATTAAAGCAAAACTCCTTTTCAGTGCCGCAAATTGTCCTTTCTCTAGTAAAACTGTTGTTACCTGATTGATTTTTGATTAGAGGCATATAGGCAGGGTTTATTGCCTTACAGTCCTTGTATAGGTATACTGAGCTGCAACCTAAAAAAAAAAGTCCATTTCAGTGCTACATATTTTCTTTTTCCTATTAATACTGGAAAGTTTGCAGGCATATATTATATACTTAATTTAAAATGTGCAAGGTGGGCAGAAAGGGTTTATTCCCACAATCAGTGTTTGTTCAGGCTTTTACGCAGCTGAATTTCTGCATGAATGCATGCATTTTTCTTTGCATTTTTATATGCATTTTTATAGCATGCATTTTCCTCTCTTTTGTATGTTATTAGATATGCAAAAATGTAGATAGATAGATAGATAGATAGATAAATATGGTTAGATAGCTAGAATAATATCCAAGAGATACAATTAGCTTAACCTAATTAATTAATTAATTCATTCATTCATTAAATAACAACATGCCTACACAGTTCCTTGGAAAGGAGATTCGCTATTAATAATAATTTCCAAAATAAATACTATACAAAATGGGATGAGTGGAATTTAAAATTTTCTTAGATTTAAGTAAGTTGAGTTATCTGGTTCATTAGTAACCAAACTTAATTTATGTTCGAGTCTGGCCAAATTTATGAGGTAAATTCAACCCTGAAATAAAATATTATTTATATAAGCGTATGTGATCTTCTGTTATATTCTAAGTCATCTAGCTGTTCTAAACTGATATATTTTTTGTTTTACAAATTGATTTGCTTATTTCCATAGTCCTTATATATCAGAGGCTAAAGTCACTTCCACAAAGTATAAGCACATTTCACATGGTGGGTACCAATAGAAAAAATGAAGTGAAGGAGATACTGATAAAACAATTACATTTATTGAAACCCAATCTAAAAGTGTGTCATACATAAAGTAAAATTAGACATGAAATGGGGGAACGGAAACCTCCAAATACCAGGGAGGCACACCACAGTGCTAAAAAGTATAAACAGGGATCCCAAGACAGGCTGCTATTTCAATACATCACATGTGTATCCACAGATTATTACATCTATTACATGTGTTACATGTGTGTCAATAGGGAAAGCTGCTTAGGGGATGCCAGATAACAATATAGTGCCCAGCGCACAGAGTGGTATACAGGGTACTTGTGTATGTAGTATAGGAAGGGCAATGAGGTAAAAAAGGCAGAACAAGCCCAGAAAGTTTAGCGGAAAGCTATACAGTGATTCTGGGGAGCGATAAATATCGCTATGTGCCTTGAAAAGTACTCATAGATGCACCTAATCAGTATCCAATAACAAGAATAGTCACCTGTAATGTGTCCAAGACTGTGCGCTCGAGTAAAGATGGAGGATAAGGTGCTATGGAGGCCCCCCGCGCAAGGATGTAATAATCTGTGGATACACATGTGATGTATTGAAATAGCAGCCTGTCTTGGGATCCCTGTTTATACTTTTTAGTACTGTGGTGTGCCTCCCTGGTATTTGGAGGTTTCCGTTCCCCCATTTCATGTCTAATTTTACTTTATGTATGACACACTTTTAGATTGTTTTTCAATAAATGTAATTGTTTTATCAGTATCTCCTTCACTTCATTTTTTCTATTGGTACCCACCATGTGAAATGTGCTTAAACTTGATTTGCTTGTTGTTTGTAGTTTGAGTTCTCAAATTTTTTATTTCCTGATTTCCCTGGTTTCCCTCCCTCCCTCTTTTTCCTTTTATTCTCTATATAATTGTTCTTTTAAAAATATAATAAAAAACTATTCTAAAAAAAAAAAATCAACACGCCCCTCCCTCCCCTATTTTTAATAACCAGACAAGAATAAGCAGACCTCTGCCGGGCTTATATTATCAGGCTGGGAAGGTCCATGGGTATTAGGCCCTTCCCAGCCTAAGAATACCAGCCTTCAGCTGCCCCAGAATTGGCACATCAGATTAAGGTGCTTTGCCTGGCTCTTCCCGATTGCCTTGGTGCAGTGGCATTCGGGATACTGGCAGTTGGGGTTGATGACAGCTGTGATTTGTCAAAAATAACAGCTGCCATCAACCACTGGGGTTAATAATTTAGAGATCAGACACCCCCATTACTAACCTGATAATAAAATATAGAAACAAAAACACAAAAATAAAAGCACTCAGAAAAAACACTTTATTTGAATAAAGGCTCCCCCATAGTATCCTTGGTTTATCAATTTAAAAAAAAAAATAATTGTAAAAATTCCAGGTAGGTCCGCAGTATTCCACCGAATCTGAAGTAGTCAAGAAATGGATACTTGAAAAATATTAAAAGACAGAAATAAAGACAACAGACACTCTATAGTTCACCAATTTATTACCCAAAATATTACCACTTAGGTCCAATGTAGTCCACGTTCCCCAATGTCTCCGACATCTGTGAATGCCAGTAAAGTGACTAATACACACAGGCAGTGACATCAATGCTCACCAGCATCATGGGGTCTCGCTGAGTGCAGAGACATGGCGGCCCTAATGAGAATCGTTGGTACTAGCTGGCTAACTCTATGCTCTATATGTGAGCTAGAAGTCTCTAATACAATGCAAGTCTATGAAGCCTTGTTCTGACCCTCTACTGGCTAACATTGAAAAAAAGTCTAAAGTGACGTTACTCAGAAGAGAAGCAAAATGGTGCTAGATCCCGGAGAAGATGGCAGTAGGTGAGTATAAAAACACATTGACAATACACTACATACATAGGTTTAGGCAAAAAAATCATGGTTGGGTTTCTTTAAGTAACTATGGAAAAGCTTTCATGGATTATCTAGCTAATGATATCACAAATATATACATTTCTCATGATGTCAAGTTGAATACAATCTACATATGCTATAACAATCACTGGCTAAATAGTCTAATGTTAGATGTCACACACAACAAGTAGCTATTAAGCTCCATCTTTCCACATTGCACTTTAAGTGCTAACAATTTCCTAGAGGAGTAGAATATACAGAGGACATCGACAACTATATTTGGTGAAGAAATCCACTTTGTTGTTCTTTTTTAATCATCATTTGAATTAGATTTGGGTGCGCAGGGGCCGGACAGTGCACAGGGTCTTCTCCTCTTCTGTCTCTAATCTCCCACTAGATCCTCTGCTATCTCCGGGCTTTGAATGAGCGACCTCCTCTGTGTGAGATCTCAGTAGTTAACTGTCATCCATAGACCAGAGACAGCAGAGGGGCTGGGGAATCACAGACAGGGAGGAGAAGAAACTGTGCACAGTCCGGCCCCTGTGCACTGAAATCTAATTAGCTGAAGACTTCAAATGGTTATTAAAGCATAAAACCAAAGCAAATTTCTTCACCAAAAGTATAAGTATAATCAGTATTACAGCAGCAACCTTCACATTACAAAATCGTACTGACAGATTCTCTTTAATTGCCGAGCAGTGATATCTAACCTTGTTACTACAGGGCAACCCCAGAAAATGTCTCTACCGATGTGGAATTCCAAATGTTATTCCACTTCAAAGAAGCTTGGTGTAGATGTGGGAAAAATATTTTGTAATTTTACTTTTAGGCATTAACTTGTGGCAGAGCATTTATAAGGCATCATTGAGCCAGGTGACATCATGATGTTTAAAGTAGAAGTGATAGGGGCACTGCTCCTGTGTTCTGGGTAGTCCCCGATTTCCTGAAAACTCAGGTTGGGAAGCACTGTATGAGGAACTATATAGATCCTATATAATGGCCATTATATAGCCTATTAACGACACAAGTTCCTGTTCTCAATTGTTCCCTATTGTGTAGCTGTATGTAGTTAATAATATTAAATTCATTATTTTCTGTTTTTTGCTGGCTATCTATAAAATAATGTGTTTTTTTATTATTTTATTTTCCACTGGATCTAACCATGGCCTAAATGTATATGGCTATTTGTTTTATTGACTGTAATATTTTATGTTTTGTGTTAGCTTTATAACTATCTGCACTTGCATGACATATTCATCCCAATATCAAGAGTGCAAATCTTTATATATAGAGCCAGACATAACTCTCACTGTGCAGACACATGGGTATAATACAGAGCATTTCACTTTCCAGCATTAAAAGGTGACACACATAAAAAATGAATGCGGTGACAATGGTAAAGGACTTTCCAGGGGACTGTGTACTGAACTCCTACCATACTCACCGTTCCTTGCTTCTCTCACTTCCTTCCTCATTACCTTGGTGCTGGGATAAAAGTACAGAGCAGGTCAAAAGGTCCTGTCCCAAGTAATTAGAGAGTTGCTTCTTTTATCTAATTGTACCTTGTTAAAGTATATCAGTGTCAGCCAGGTTAATTGGAACTTTAATGCATAATTGATGTTAATTTATGGGCTTTTTGTTCCACGATGCTCATTCAGACCTTAATGTCAGGATACAGTTTTCCTGTTATTATATACAGAAAACTAATATCCCCTTGAGGTAAGATAGCTTTCAGCTTATAAAATATCCAGTACTACAGTGTGTATTAATTAGAGGGTGTGTTGAACCTAAACGGTTCAATATTTTACAGCTAATATAATTAAAATAAGTGAAGAAAGCAATCTTTAATGAATATTCCTAATAAATAAAATACATTTTATGAATATTAGTTAACAATAGATCAATAAACTTACATATATAAAGAAAACTATTGTTAGTGGTGGTCACCTATTAAAGGGGTATTCTCAATTTGAAAGTTATTCCCGTATCCATGGAATATGGGATAACTTCCCTATCGCAATGGGATCTGACTGCTGGAACCGCACCGATCCCGAGAACTGGGGTTCTAAAGAGTCATATGGAAATAGAGCGGTTGTCGATCATGTGCACTACCACTCAATTCATTCTTATGGCAGTGCCAAATACCACACATTCGCTGTGCTCTGTTATCTCTGCAAATTACTAAGCCCTGCGCTTAGTAACCCGATGTTTACCCTGGTTACCAGGGGACTTCGGCATCGTTGGTCGCTGGAGAGCTGTCTGTGTGACAGCTCTCCAGCGACCACACAACGGCGAAACAGCAACGCTGCAGCGATTGGCATCGTTGCCTATATCGCTGCAGCGTCGCTTAATGTGACGGTACCTTTAGGGTATGTGCACACGTTGCGGATTCTCTGCGGATCCGCAGCATTTTTTGCAGAGCAGAAACGCTGCAGATCCACAATTGATTTACAGTACAATGTAAATCAATGAGAAAAAAAATGCTGTGCACACGTTGCGGAAAATCCGCTGCGGAAACGCTGCGGTTTAAAAGAAGTAGCATGTCACTTGTTTTTTGTGAATCTGCAGCGTTTTTGTACCCATTACATTATAGAAAACCGCAGGGGTAAAAAACGCAGCAAATCCGCAAGAAAACCGCAGCAAAAACGCACAAAAAAATGCTGCGGAACCGCACAAAAAAACGCAGGTGCGTTTTCTGCCGGGAGAGGCAGAATCCGCATCAGAAATTCCTAAGCCTAATCCTAATCAATGTGTGCACATAGCCTTAACGTTTTGTCTGGATTTCCGCTTTCGAATTTGAGCAGCCCATGCTTTTAAAATGTGTTTTACCACTTTTTAAAGATTAGATTCAGAAGGTCCAGGCAAGGTTTTCTGATGTATGATTATTACTTTAATACTGCAGCAGTTTTGCCACAATTTCTGAAAGTAGCTGCAAATATAATACACTACTGATGCAACATGTGAAACAAGGACTAGGCTAGTGTCAGACAGTAAATATCTCAGGCTGCCCACCTTTGTTGGCATTTTTTTTTCCATAAATGCATGGATTTTGGGCTAAAAATAATTTTAGCATTTGGATTTCATTAAAAATTGTACACTATTTGCCTTCTCCAGCAATGTCTATTGCTGGCTGCAGATTTAAGGGGACTCTGGCAGCACAGAATGATTGCTAGAGAGAGCCTGACAGTGGGATTGTGCACAGTAACCGACACACACTGTCAGGTCGGCGCCGTTATACTGATTAATATGATACCTTGGCTGCTGAAATCTGTCATTTGGTTGTTGTTCAATCCTTATTTTCAGTTTTCAGTTAATGAAAGTCTTGTGCTCCAGGTCTCCATGTGGTGCTCTGCTTAGTTATTCATACTGATAGCTTATGACAGGTTACTGATCCCTCAGTAGTGGTGTGACGTGGCACTACAGGTGCGGTGCTCAAGTAGTTTCCCAAACCTAATAATATAATTGAAAAACTTGGCACCCAACTCTTGTGGATGTAGAGTAAATTTAATGCAGTCAAACATGTAGTACAAAATTCACACATTTCAGTCAAACAGTGACCTTCATCAATGTACCGACTGCTGTTATGGAATGGCGTGTTAGTTAAAGGGTGTGAGACACCGATACCCTGTCTCTTTAAAATTATCTCCTATGAAGTAAATGCTGGCTTCGCAGAGCCAAGCAGCCGTTTGGGTTTTTTTTATAGAAAGAGCTGTGATCTTTAAATCAGAGAGGCATTACAAGTCATGGAGCACCCGCCATACTCCTTGTGGTAAGTTCATAAATAGGGTAAGCGACCGATGCGTCTATGTATATTATATTGTACAGTCTATCAGATAGGTACTGTATGCCGCGGAGGACCCGCCTTATTCCCTATGTTGAGTTTGTGTCTTTTTTTTTAGGAGTGGAGCCTGGTGCCTGGTCTAACTCGGTGTCTGCCGCTCGTTATGGACCATCCATAAGAGTTGAGTGCCAAGTTTTTCATTTATATTAAAGGGCCACTGTCACCCCCCTCCAGCCATTGTAAACTAAAAGAGTCACCTTTGGAGTCCCCACCCCGCACTGTGCATAATGCATAGCACAGTGCGGGGCGGGGATTCCAAAGGTGGCTGGTCGCAATGCCCACGCAGGCGCAGTCTGCAAGCCTGGCTGGGACGTCAGATGGCCAGAGCTTACTGCGTCTGCGCAGCACAGCAGTACACTGCGCAGGCGCCGGTTTTGAAGCGTACACAGCGCTGAGGGGGCGGGGCCGAAAGCGCAGGAAGATTGGAGTGACGGCAGAGGAGCGGTTAGAGCTGGAGATTGAGGACCCGCCTCTCTGGCTAGAGACAGGAATTGTGGCTAAGTATAAAAACACTTTATTTGAGGTATACTTGAACCTAAAACTAAAAGAGCCACCTTGTTAGAATGCAGCATTACTGCTGCACAAGGTGGCTCTTTTAGTTTATAACGGCTGGAGGGGGGTGACAGTGGCCCTTTAACTGATCCTTCAGTAACCTGCCTCCTATTTTACATAATGAATATTACATATTTTTTAATAAAATCACTTTCAGCAGGCAGCCACCAGCGGTGGAGCCTGCGTTGCAGCATGATCACATGTATAATGTGCACTTAATTGTTTTATTTGATGCTATAAATACATTCATAACAAAAAATCGGCGCAGCAGCTATTATCGATCCTAGAGAAGCTAGGACTGCACAGGTGCCAGAGGTGCTATCTTGCTAGAGAAAAAGAAATTGCCTCCTCCAAGAGAAAAACAAATTGTCGCCACTAAGATGGCGCTTGCAGCATTTCCACAGTAGTATCTATGGACGATCTATTGGGGACTATTTTTTTTCTCTAGCAAGATGGCGCCGGCGGCGCCTGCAAAGTAGCTACTATTGGATCGCTAACAAATGCTATGGCGCAGGTACTGCTGGCGCCATCTTAATGGCGACAATTTTTTTCTCTAGCAAGATGGCGCCGGCAGCACCACATACAGTAGCATCTATCGCAGGGGTCTCAAACTGCAATTCTCAAAGGCTGCAAACAGGTCATGCTTTCAGGATTTCTTTGTACTGCACAGGTGATAATTTAATCACCCACACACATAATGATTACAGCACCTTGTGCAATGCTAAGGAAATCTTGAAAATACATATGGTTTGCAGGCCCTCGAGGAATGCAGTTTGAGACCCCTGATCTATCGGATCACCGATAGATGCTAATGCGAAAGCTTAGCAAGTGCCATATTGAGACAGATTTCTTTTGTTTTCTGATTACATTTATATCAGCAAATAAAATAATTAAATGGATATTATACATGCGATCATGCTGCAGCGCAGTCGTTGCCGACTGCACCTGCCTGCCTCAAGACATATTGTACTTTATGATAGCGGTAAAATTTATTCGATACGACTTGCATTTATTTATGAAAAAAACGGTAATTTGGCAAAAATTTTGAAAATTTAGCAATTTTCAAACTTTTAATTTTTATGCCCTTAAATCAACAACAGTTTTTATTGAACCAAAATAATTTCACATGCAAAACAGAAACCAAAATATAAGCAGAAATTAAGAGTGCTTGACATTAGACTGTCTTTGATATAGGCTTGTCCCTATATAACATCCAACAGTAATCTCCCCTTGTTCATCGCTTACATTCCCAATATTTTGAGGGAAGAAATCTAAATGTGAATTGTATTTGCCATGGCTTTCACAAAGTTTTTAATCAATCACAACTTTATATGAGGAAGAAAGATTTTTGTTGGAGCAACTAAAGGATTATGCTGAAAATTGTCTCTACCTGGAGCTTAGATGTTTCTCTGTCCCAAATCACGATGAACTTACTGTCTTATAAACACAAGAAGAAACAATATTTTGTGAAACTCCTTGATTTCCCATTAGGAGACCAATCACTTTCAACTCTCCACAGATATTCGATTTATGCTGCTTAAATTGTATAGCATTCAAAACAACTGACAGATTTTCATAAGTTTCCTCTAACTTATTTCCACTAACTTATTTCTTCTAACTTATGTAATAAGTTTCTCATATAGACATGAGTGAGCAATAGGAATAGATCGTTTCATATTTCCATTGTGAAGCAACACTGCTTTCAAACTTCTCTGGGATGAGTCAATAAACAATCGACAATCTGCAACAAAATACTCTTGATTCAGTTCTTCAAAGAGGCCATTCACATTGTTACAGTACACCACTGGTCCATCATCTGTGAAAAATTGTGTTAAAGTGTTACTTCTGTTTTGGTAATAACACAGTTTGACATCATCATGAAGAAGATTCTTCTGTTTCAACCTACATGCAAGAAGTTCAGCTTTATCTTTTGACAATGAAAGGTCTCTGATGAGATCATTTAGTTCATGTTGAGTAAAGCGTTCTGGCTGCTCGGCTGCTCCACCAGGCACATACTCATCTTGACTTGAGGTCTCCATGTCTTCGCCAGTAGCTTCAGCTCCATAGTCTTCATATTCTATTTCATTTTCATCTAATCCAGACAATGGTGGTACAGGAACTGGCATGGTACCATCATGTGGAACTGGCCTAATCACAGATTCAAGTTCAGGGTAATTCATCTTATGTTTGTTTGTTGTTTCTTTGTAGAAAAGCCCTTTAGTTTGACAAAGGAAAAGTAGCAGTAATCACTATGATTTTTGGATTCTCTCCAAATCACGGCAACAGCAAATGGCCTAGCCACTTTCCTCATATTCAACCAGTCACAAAGACCATTTGAACAACTTGAGTATATCACATGAGGGGCCCAGCTTTTGTCTTGATCACCAAGTGGAAACTTAAAGTACATCTGGTACATCTTTTTAATATCATGAGTGATTGAACGTACTTGGCCTTTTGGTGTAAAAGAACCACACACATAGCACAATCTGTTCGGATGATTGATACACTGTTGGGGCATTTTTCTCCTTTAAATCTGATCAAACAGTCGAGTAAGTTCAGTTCAATGGTGGTGGGAAAATAAAAAAAAATGTGATGGGCAGACCAACTATATGTAGATATTTCCCAGAGATGACAAAGGCAGCTTGTATTTAGAACTGATTTTACTGGAAGTAATCTGGTAGATAACTATATACAGTTGTGAGGTAAACAGGTCAGCCTATTCCTTACAGATGAAAATTTGCAGACAGGCAGTTTCTCAGTGTGATATTGGCTGCTTTCAGGTTCTCTCTCTGTGGAGATCCTCACTCAGTTACACCTCAGTGGCTGAGCAGCTTTCTTCCCTCTGAAGCCACTTGCCCTCCCAGAAATGCAGTGAAAATCCTGTCAAAATGGCAGCTGTCCGCTGTCTTCTCTTCTATCTCCCTGTGGCAGGACTCAGATCCCTGTAGAGGCCTGTCTCCCGTCAGTCTCACAAACCAGTTCTTGCTGCCATCACCATCCTTTTCTGACTGACTCAAATATTACCGCATCATAACAGTTATGGTAGCTCCTCCCTATAACATGTGACTTTCGGAGAAGCAGTCATTGGTTGACTGCACTGTCAATACTCATTCCCATAAAACTTTACTGATGTTGTCCCTGTAAGAAAATTCACAATTAAGTAAGACAAGCAAAGAAATGGGAATAACATAAGAAAAATCCCATACATTGAAAATGCAGAAATAACATTATAACTAAAATACTTTTATCTCAGAAACTTTATGTGATAGAGCAAAACTAAGCATATTTTTGGAATCAGCACATCAAACTCTATAAAACAGACATATTACCTTTGCTGATGATTTTTTTGTGTTGACCATTGCTAACGGACGCCATGTCATGTTTGAAGAGCGCCTGATGTGCCAGTGGAAACCCCCCATAAGTAACACCATTTTGGAAACTATGCCCCTCTGGCAACTTATCTAGATGTGTATTGAGCACCTTGATCCCCCAGGTGCTTGACAGAAGTTTATAACGTTAAACTGTAAAAATAAAAAAAGGCATTTTTCCCACAAAAATCTTTTTTAGCTACAAATTTTGTATTTTCACAAGGGCAAAAGGAGAAAATGAACCTAAAGGTTTGTTGTGCAATTTCTCCTGTGTTCACTGATACCCCATATGTGGTTGAAAACTACTTTTGAGGCACAGTGCATAGCTTAGAAGGGAAGTAGCACCATATTACAGTGCAGATTTTGCTGCACTTGTTTGAGGGTGCCATGTTACATTGACAGAGCTCCTGAGGTGCCAGAACAGCAGTTTCTGTTGAATGTGACAATACCCCATATGTGACTGTACAGTGTGCAGTATTACTTTGCCATACAGAGTGACTCAGGAGGGACAGAGCGCTACTTGCCTCCTGGAAAGCAGATTTTCCTGGGCTAGTTTGTGGATTGCATATAAAAAGCCCCTAAGTGCTAGAAAAGCAGAATCCCCCCTCAAGTGACCCCATTTTGGAAATTATAACCCTTTGGGAATTTATGTACAGATGTAGTGAGGATTTTAATGCCATGGATGTTTTCAAAAACAGGCAGCAGTGGATGTTGCTGAGTAAAAATTGCACATTGCCAATGTAGTGACCAGTACGCTATAGTGACCAGTACATTATGCCTCGCTCATGCTTCTGGAGACACACACCTGTAAATTAGGTGGGCTCTCATCACTACAGAAATGCCAAACATGTGGGTGCTAACTGTTGTTTAGGCACACTGGGTCTCACAAGGGAGGTGGCATTTGGATTTGGGAGCAGAGAATTTGCTGAATTTCTTTTGGCGAGTGAGAAACCATTTCGCTTTTCCAGAGCCTTTGTGCTACCAGTAACATGGAAGCCCCTATATTTCTGTTAACAGATGACAGATCTGAGTGGGAATATGCTTTTTTTGTGGATTGAGTGGAAGCTTTTATTGGGAACATTTTACAGAATGTCTGGAATCACAGTTATCCGGCGCTCTGCGCTGAGCACTTACTTTGCTGTTTCCATCTAAATCTCTGAGTCACATGATTCAGATGAAACCCCCAATGGATACATTCACTATAGTGAAGCAGCAGAGTTACTCTGGACTCTGTCTAGCCTCTGTTCTGCGGTTTCCTTTTTTTCAGAAGTGCACAAAACTGTGGCCGACAGCACTTTCATGCAATCCTAAAAAGCTGGACACCGCCGGATCACAGGTCCTATGGCGCCAACAGTGCCTCCATCTGCCTCATTATAGGGATATCTTCCACCAAAGGTTCTGTCTGAATCATGTATTTCAGAGATTTACACAGAAACCCCAGTGTAAGCACTCAGCGCAGAGCGCATGATCAATGTGCGCCCAGCCTTACTGAGATCTTTGGGAGGCAGAATGAAAAAAATCAACAACATGTGAAGAATTGGTTTTATTTATTTTTTATGCCGTTCCTCGTGAGGTATAAGTGATTAGGTGACTTTATTCTTCGGGTCGGTGCGATTACAGAGATACCAGATTGCCGGGTTTTTATTCGTGATGAGCAAGTGTGCTCGTTACTTGATATTTCTGAGTATGCGCGGGTGTTTGCCAAGTATTTTGGGCGTGCTCTGAAATTATGTTTAAGTCACCGCAGCTGCATGATTTGCGACTGTTAGACAACCTGAACACATGCAGGGATTGCCTGTTTGTTAGGGAACACATGTATTCAGGCTGTCTAGCAGCTGCAAACCATGCAGCTGCGGCGACTCAAACACAATTTCCAAGCACGACCAAAATATTTGGAGAACATCCGAGCATGCTTGGAAATCTTGAGTAATATTTTTACACATTATAATTCTTTTTTTTAACTTTATTACATTGTCCCAGTATAGCACATCACTATATAATGTCAGATCACTGATTTGAGACTTTGCACAGCAGAGTGTCAGATCAGGATCTGACAGGCATGGAAGGAAGCATGCTGGTGCCTGCTTTCAGCAGATGCTCGCAAGCCACCTTACCTGCAGGGCCTGGAAAGAACATGCGGCCATCTTGGTGCCGGGGGTCTTCATGGAGACCATCTGGACATCGTGATCGCATCACAATGTCCCAAAGGAAGCGTGCAGGGAGAAGCGATGCTTCTCTATGCCGCTGTCACTACTGACAGCGGCATCAGAGGGGTTAGCACTGATCATGGGCATTGCTGCCGGGTGTCAGCTGTATGTGACACCTGCGGCGATCGCGGAGCCGTACTAGTACTACTCTGGGCACAAATGCACCTCCCGCAGAGCAGTACTAGCACGGCGCATGTCGCGAATGGGTTAAAACCAAGCATAGGCACTCGGTGATGGCAAATCATTTAACTACACCTTCCCACCGCAAATCATTTAACTACACCTTCCCACCTGCATCTTTTTTATTTACCTTCAACCTTCTCTGGCTGTATCAAGCCAGAACTGTCAATTAAAAAGAGGGAGTTGGTGATACAGGGAAAACAAGCAGGTGGGAAGGAGTAGAGTTGAAGGATTGGCCATGTCATGATGCACCGAGGGCCTGTACTTGGTTTGAATTGTCATTCTGTGCTGACAGAGTCCCTTTAACTGAGAAACTGTCAGTCAGCTCACTATGATGGTCTGCAGGAGAGTTTGTAAAGATTTGTATAGGCTATGTGCACACGTTACGGACTGGTGTGCGTATTTTTCCGCACTGTTTTTGAAAAATCCGCAGGTAAACTGCACTGCGAATTACATGTGGATTTACCGCTGTTTTTGTGCGGATTCCACCTGCGGTTTTACACCTGCAGATTCCTATTGAGGAGCAAGTGAAAACCGATGCGGCATCCGCACAAAGAATTGACATGCTGCAGAAAAAACACAGCTACGTTTCCGCTCGCTTTTTCAGCAGCATGTGCACTGCGGATTTTGTTTTCCATAGGTTTACATGGTACTGTACAATGCATGGAAAACAACTGCAGATCCGCAATGCCAAATCCGCTGCAGATCCGCAGCAAAATCCGCAACATGTGCACATAGCCTTACATGGATTGGCCAGCAGCACAACACGAGCGATATCAGTGGTTGACTGTCTGCCTGTTTACACAGACAGACCAAAGCAAACGATGTTCAATAATCAATATATACTAGATTGCTTGGTGTGGTATACACAGGCTGCTATGATTTACAGCAGTGTGAGTCCTGTTTACACTGGATGATGCACTAAACAGAATGATGATCTTTTATGCTCCACAAAAGATCATTCCACCTGATGAACAAGCATTTTGCTCATTCATCGGGTATTTGGCAGACTCTTTACATGGTAAGATAAACTTGCATTGCAAATGTCCCTTAAAGGGAACCTGTCAGCAGGATTGTGCACAGTAACCTACAGACATTGTCAGGTCAACGCCGTTATATTGATTAAAATGATACCTTGGTTGATGAAATCCATCTTGTGGTTGTTGTTTAATCTTTTTTTTTTTCAGTTTTGAGTTAATGATTTGCTTGTGCTCCAGGTTGGCATGTGGGGAGGGTCTGCATTTGGTGCTCTGCTTAGGTATTCATCTGTATGACTTATGACAAGTCACTGCTGCTACTACGCAGTTGCGGCCAGAGCCATTTTCAGACAGATTTTTTTTTAATGAATTTATAACATCAAATAAAAGACTTACATGCACATTATACATGTGATCATGCTACAGCACAGGTGCACCTGCCTGCTCAATGTGATTTTTTTTTTCAATATACTGTATGTATAATATTCATTATGCAAAATAGGGGGCAGGTCAGTGAGGGATCAGTGACCTGTCATAAGCCATATAGATGCATATGTAATCAGAGCACCACTTGAAGACCCCGCCCCCCCCCCCACAGGATGCCCCAAAGCATGAACAAATCATTAACTCAAAACTGAAAATAAAGGTTAACCCCTTCATGACCTTGGGATTTTTTGTTTTTCCGTGTTCGTTTTTCGCTCCCCTCCTTCCCAGAGCCATAACTTTTTTATTTTTCCGTCAATTTGGCCATGTGAGGGCTTATTTTTTGCGTGACGAGTTGTACTTTTGAACGACATCATTGGTTTTAGCATGTCGTGTACTAGAAAATGGGAAAAAAATTCCAAGTGTGGTGAAATTGCAAAAAAAGTGCAGTCCCACACTTGTTTTTTGCTAGGTTCACTAAATGCTAAAACTGACCTGCCGTTATGATTCTCCAGGTCATTACGAGTTCATAGACACCTAACATCACTATGTTATTTTTTATCTAAGTGGTGAAAAAAATTCCGAACTTTGCTAAAAAAAAAAAATTGCGCCATTTTCTGATACTCGTAGCATCTCCATTTTTCATGATCTGGGGTCGGTTGAGGGCTTATTTTTTGCGTGCCAAGATGACGTTTTTAATGATAGCATTTCGGTGCAGATATGTTCTTTTGATCGCCTGTTATTGCATTTTAATGCAATGTCGCGACAACCAAAAAAACGTAATTCTGGCATTTCGAATTTTTTTCCCGCTACGCTGTTTAGCGATCAGGTTAATGCTTTTTTTTAATTGATAGATCGGGCAATTCTGAGTGCGGCGATACCAAATATGTGTAGATTTGATATTTTTTTATGGATTTATTTTGATTGGGGCAGTCTGTAGGTTACTCAGCACAATCCTGCTGACAGGTTCACTTTAACTCTTTTGGCTCTCTTTTTCTGAGCTACTACTGAGCTAATTTATGAGCACAGAGCATATTAGGGTTCAATGTAAAAAGAGACAAACAGATAGTAAAAGCCAAATGGTGCAAAGAAATGTATGATATCTAATTTAAAAATTTATCTTTTTTAGCCCAAAATACATGAAATTAAGTAAAAAAAAAAATCTAACAAAAAATGGTCTGCAAAGTTGACCAACCACCTTCAAGACCAGCTTTTTTTTTTCTTTTTTTTGATGGTAGTCATATGAGAGCTCGTTTTTATTAAAAAAAAAACTCCATTTATTTTAGACTCCATTTATTTTACTGTATCATTTACTAAAAAACAGGAAAAAATTACTATTTAAGTATTGCAAAATTGTGAAAAAACTGTAATTCTATTGATTTTTGAATTTTGTTTCTTATGGAGTTCATTGTCCAGTAAACGTGACCTGGAGACAAGATTCTTCAGGATAGTACGATTACTGTGATACAAGACTTGTAAAGTTTTTCTATATTTTAGCAGTGAAAAAATTTAGAAATTTAGAAAAATAAATGTGTTTGTGTTGCCATTTTCTGCACATTCTGAGAAATGTAACTTTTTGCTTTTGCTGTTCATGGAGCTGTATAAGAGTTTGTTTTTTGCATGCAGATCAGGTCTGTAGTTTTCAGTAATACCATCTTGGGGTATACAGAAAACATTGGTCACTTTTTATTGCAATTTGGTTGGGGTTGTGTGACTGAAAAACATAAAATCTAGCATTTTGATTTTGTTTCTGTTTTTATGATTCATTGTATATTTTAAATAATTTTATATTTTCATGGATATAGTAACATAGTAACATAGTTATTAAGGTTGAAGGAAGCCTTTAAGTCCATCTAGTTCAACTCATAGCCTAACCTAACATGCCCTAACATGTTGATCCAGAGGAAGGCAAAAAAAAACCCATGTGGCAAAGAGTAAGCTCCACCTTAGGGAAAAAAATTCCTTCCCGACTCCACATACGGCAATCAGACTAGTTCCCTGGATCAACGCCCCATCAAGGAATCTAGTATATATACCCTGTAACATTAAACCTTTCAAGAAAGGCATCAAGTCCCCTCTTAAATTTAAGTAATGAATCACTCATTACAACATCATACGGCAGAGAGTTCCATAGTCTCACTGCTCTTAAAGTAAAGAACCTGTGTCTGTTATTATGCTTAAACCTTCTTTCATCCAGACGTAGAGGATGCCCCCTTGTCACTGTCTCAGGTCTATGATTAAAAAGATCATCAGAAAGGTCTTTATACTGTCCCCTCATATATTTATACATTAACATAAGATCACCCCTTAGCCTTCGTTTTTCCAAACTTAATAGTCCCAAGTGTAATAACCTATCTTGGTATTGCAGACCCCCCAGTCCTCTAATAACCTTGGTCGCTCTTCTCTGCACCCGCTCCAGTTCAGCTATGTCTTTTTTATACACCAGAGACCAGAACTGTACGCAGTATTCTAAGTATGGTCGAACTAGTGACTTGTATAGATGTAAAATGATGTTCTCCTCATGAGCATCTATGCTTCTTTTAATGCATCCCATTATTTTATTTGCCTTTGTAGAAGAGGGCCCAATACTGACCCCTGTGGTACCCCACTGCTAACCGCGACCCAGTCCGAGTGTGCTCCATTAATAACCGCCCTTTGTTTCCTATCCTTGAGCCAGCTCTTAACTCACTTACACATATTTTCCCCTATCCCCATTATTCTCATTTTATGTATCAACCTTTTGTGTGGCACCATATCAAAAGCTTTTGAAAAGTCCATATACACTACGTCCACTGGGTTCCCTTGGTCCAGTCCAGAGCTTACCTCTTCATAGAAATTGATCAGATTAGTCTGACAGGAACGGTCCCTAGTAAACCCATGTTGGTATTGGGTCATGAGGTTATTCCTCTTCAGATACTCCAGCATAGCATCCCTTAGAATGCCCTCCAGGATTTTACCATATGACAATGCCAATTATATTTATTAGTGTTATTTTTTATTTCTTTATTTTAAAACTGGGAAATGGGGGGTAATTTTTTATTTTATTTTATTCTTTAGTACACTTAGGAGACTTTAACCTGTGATCTTTTGATTACATAATGTATACTCTATACTTCAATATCATAGTATTAGAGTATATACAGTGGGGAAAAAATGTAATTAGTGGAGTGGCTTCGTAAGAAGCATATGAAGGTCCTGGAGTGACCTAGCCAGTCTCCAGAGTTCAACCCCATAGAGGGAGTTGAAAGTCCGTGTTGCCCAGCAACAGGCCCAAAACATCACTGCTCTAGAGCATACCATCAACAGTGTGTGCCAACCTTGTGAAGACTTACAGAAAATGTTTGACCACTTTCATTGCCAACAAAAGATATATAACAAAATATTGAGATGAACTTTTGTTAATGACCAAATACTTATTTTTCACCATATTTTGCAAAATAAATCTTGCCAAATGAGACAAGGTGATTTTCTGGATTTGATGTCTCATTTTAACTCCCATAATTGTGGTCTACCTATGATGTCCATTACATGCCTCTCTCATCTTTTTAAGTGGGAGAACTTGCACAATTTGTGGCTAACTAAATACTTTTTCCCCACTGTAATATAAATCACAGTCTATTTGGAAGCTCAGCTCATGCCAGGTTCACACGTTCAGTATTTGGTCAGTATTTTATATCAGTATTTGTAAGTCAATACCAGGAGTGGGTGAAAAATGCAGAAGGGGTGTTCATGTTTCAATTATACTTTTCCTCTGAATGTTCCACTCCTTATTTTGGTTTACAAATGTTGATGTAAAATACGGACCAAATACTGAACATGTGAACGTAGCGTAAGGGAATGTGCACATGCTGCGGAATGGTGTGCGGATTTTTATGCACTGATTTTGGTAAATCCACAGGTAAACCGCACTGTGGAATTAACGCAGATTTACCCTGGATTTACCGCGGTTTTTGTGCAGATTCCAGATTTACACCTGTGGATTCCTATTGAGAAGCATGTGTAAACCGCTGCGGAATCCGCACAAAGAATACACATGCTGCGGAATATAAACCGCTGCGTTTCCATGCGTTTTGTTCTGCAGCATGTGCACTGCAGATTTTTTTTCCATAGGTTTACATGCTACTGTAAACTCATGGAAAACTGCTGCGAATCCACAGCGTCAAATCTGCTGTGGATCCGCAGCATGTGCACATAGCCTTAGGCAGCAGCTTTCACAGAACCTCCTGCCCTGAAGCTTGCAAACCAACACTGACCCACCAAACCTTTACCTGAAAGTTTAATTGTGAATCGTGACCCTAGGTCATTTCCAAGGCTCGGACTGGAGAGAGAGCCATACCACTATCTTCCTACAGATTTCTCCAAAAATAAAAGCTCGTGTCTGGTTTTCCAAAATTTGATTTGGTCAAATGGTTTGACAAAGTACCCACTCACTTTTATTTTTCACTGAACCACAGCTGTGGCTGTAACTAAAATGCTCTTGTGGCACCCCAGGAGTTCAGGTACCACAGTGGTATTGCCTTCCTCTCGGGGAGGGTAATGCCATGCCTGGAGACAGGAGGAATCCCTTTGGCAGGTAACCTTACATGCAACACATTCTGACTCCAGGCCAGAAGGGGGAGCTCTACACCCGACTTGAGGGGAGCTGCTCTCTCTGGTCAGGAGGATGAGTCAATTGCTAGGCAGTTGCTAGGCAGACAAGCAGACAGTTGACAGTTGGTAGCAGACAGTGAAGGAGCACAGAGGGACTTAGGAGCTAGAGAAAGTCTGCTACTGGGCCTCTCTAAGCTGAGCGCTTAAACCAGGTACCGAGAGCCCGAGGCTGAGGGGGACTGCAAGCCCCACAACAGAACGGGAGGGCAGGAAACTAAAAGGGACTTGCCCACATAATACCTGAGGTACAGCAGCAATCAGAATCCAGAGTCACCGTGAACAGAGACCCAAAAGAGACGGCTCATGTTGCCTACCGTGCAGGTACTGTCCCTGGACAAGGAAGAAAGAGGGCCTTGTTAGAGAGCTACAGGCAGCAAGGGACCACAGACCAGAGCATAGTGGAAGGCTCCCAAAATGACCTGTCAAGGGGATTTCCACCTGTCTTCAGGCTGCCTGGACTCCAGCTTCACCTGTTACCGGTAGCCTGGACTGAAGCTGAATACCATCCCAGTAAATCAGATAAAGACTGCAACCCTGTGTCCTCCAATTATTTGCGGCATTCACCATCCCTGACAAATACACCAGGAGCCCTGGGGACACCGCTTCACTTGTGGGAAGCGACACCATCTTTGCTGCAGCACCATCGCCTCCAGAGGACCCTTTTCAGCAGCGTCAGTCACCTCTGACCGAGAACCACAGGTGGCGTCACAAACTTTCCTTATTTCCACAACCCCTTTAAAGACCGCACCTTTTACTTGGGCGCCCAGGGCCATGGACCAGGTCGCTGCCACCATGACCACCCCTTTAATTGCGACCAGACCCGGTACCGAGTACCCCACGGCCCTGAAGGGCGACTGACTCTTCTGCGGCTTCAGTATATTTAGATTGCATGATGACCCTCATTTTTGACTCCCCTCACTGCCTCACACATCCCCCCTCTTTTCAAACTTGGGGGATTGAACACAGAGTGTCCATGACAGGGCATCCACATTTCCTTGCAACTTCCCGGCTCAATGTTCCACCGAAAAACTAAAGTTTTATAATGACAAAAACCATCTGGTGATCTGGGAGTTCCTCTTCTTGACATTTTTCATCCAGACCAAGGGCTAATGGTCTGTTACCAAGTAGAAATGTCACCCGAGTAAGTAATAGCGTAGGGACTAGAAGGCCCAAATAATAGCCAAGCACCCCAGACATCATATGGCCCTCGCCATTTGGCCATGAGCTTACTTTCTGCGGTGGGCACCAAACTAATACCCAATCGCCCTTTTTAAAGGGTGTGATTGTGGCCTTCCTATCGTATGCTTTGCTCTTTGCTGTTTGGGCATCCACGAGATGTGCCTTTGCAATTGGTATCACAGCCGCGATCTGGTCCTGGATACTAGCAGTACGCTTTATTTAGCTTTCATGGATAGTAAGCTCCTGTTCCCACATTTCTTTGGCTATGTTCAGCAGGCCTCTGGGATGTCTGCAGTTTAATAGCTTGAATGGAGACAACCCCGTTGAGGACCGTGGTAGCTCTCAGATGGCAAACATTAAGTCAATAACATATCCCAATACTTCCCATCTTTGGAGACCACTTTTTAGAATAGAATTAAGACTTTTGTTAAACTTTTCCACTAGACCATTTGTCTGTGGCTGTTATACCAACTTTCGTAATTGTTTGATCTGGAGCAGTTTACACAATTCTTTTGCCAACTTGGACATTAAAGGACTTCAAAAAGAACCTGAAGACCCACCTCTTCCGACAAGCCTACAACCTGCAGTAACCACCGATTGAGCAAACCGCTGCACGGCCAGCTCTACCCTCACCTACTGTATCCTCACCCATCCCTTGTAGATTGTGAGCCCTCGCGGGCAGGGTCCTCTCTCCTCCTGTACCAGTTGTGACTTGTATTTTTCAAGATTATTGTACTTGTTTTATTATGTATACCCCTCCTCACATGTAAAGCGCCATGGAATAAATGGCGCTATAATAATAAATAATAATAATAATAAAGGAGTCCCCTGATCCGTAAGGATCTCCTTTGGTAGTCCAAGGTGACAGGACACATCAAACAGCTCCTAGGCAATACGTTTAGCAGAGTTGCGACTAAGCAGAATTGCCTCCTAGTAATGCGTAGCATAGTATACTACAACTAATATGTGTTGGTAGCCACTGGCTTCAAGGGAGGTGAGCCAAGCTAACGGTCTCTCTTGCGGGTCTGGGCCAGAACTGTCTGGGCTGTCACCATTGTTGCAGGGGGAAGAAATTTCTGACCGGAGCAGTTCAGGACACCTGACTGATGGGGCGGGTCCGATATAAAGAGCTATCTGAGCGGGAAGATGGGACACTTGGCAGGGAACGTGCTTGTGAGCAGTGAGACAGTTGACTCCTTCTCGACGGACCCATGCTGCGCCTGTATTACCAGCTAGCGAGAATGCCGACACTTCCTACCCTCAGCCCAGAGAGAGACTTTTGCATTGGGTAGTGACTAGGAGAGAGTGCATGCCTTTGCTCCGCTCACCATTGCGGAGACACCGCATAGTCCCATCATTGCGGTGCCTGCTAAGGACCGGCTTGTGGCTGTGTCCGCTGGACTGTGTGCTTCTACTGTAGCCTTGCCTACTGGACTTTCTGATTCTTTTACTGTGCTGCTGACCATCATCTCTTCCCTATCATGTGCCCGGATCAGGAGACCACATGCCGAAGCACCCAAAGATTCGTCATTGCAAGGAGACACTGCATCGTCCTTCTGCGGGACCGGATTGGAGACATCTCGTGCCGCCTGCGGCGCTGCCGAGGGATCTTCCAGCCACCTTCCTCCACCACACAGAGACTGATAAGTTAACCTGTTTTTATCTTCTGCATTTGACTTTCAAGAAAAACAGGCAGAGATGCTTACCTGTGTAACTGGGCCTCAATACAAATGCACTAACAGGGTGCAGCGGACCCAAGTAAAATGGTAACTGCACAAGTGCAATAATACCAAATGAGACAGCCAGCCTTCAATCAGGAATTGACCGTGTGGCACACCAATGCAAAAAAATGTAATCTGTATGTGGCAATGTTCACACATGGAATGCAGAGCATCTGGTTCTCAGCCTATTAATGACGCCCTATGGCGGGCAGCCCAATGCTAACTATAATGCATCCTCTGTGAACAGAGGCCACTATTGGGCCACACGGCCAATCCCTGATTGAAGGCTGGCTGTCTCATTAGATATTATTGCACCTGTGCAGTTGCCATTTTACTTGGGTCCGCTGCACCCTGTTAGTGCATTTGTATTGAGGCCCAGTTAGACAAGTAAGCATCTCTGCTGCCTGTTTGGGTTTTTCTTGAATATTGTAGGATTTTTTCCTCTTTTTGTGGTTTTTATGCATTTGACTTTCCCCATCGGCAAGTTTACATGCTTTACCCCCTGCTTGTAATATCACTGTTTGATATAAAAGAACCTGTTAACCCTTGCTCTGCCTCCTGTGTGACACTGCATCCTATGCATCTGCTAACATATTACACTTGGCGTAGTCGGCAGTATGCAGTCCAATAGCATGCAGGCAGCAGACCAAGCAGTGGGCATGGCCCCAGGACTAGCCTTTCCCTGTGGGCCATGCTGAGCAATTTGCTCAAATTCACAGGGAGCACACTATGCTGCGGAGTTGGACTGAACGCCTTAGAGGCATGATGAGAATGCACCCCATGACCCCTGCCCTGGAGGCTGAGGTGGCCATTATGGCACTGGATGGAGAAGCCAGGGATTCAGTAATGTTACAGACCCCACGAGACCGGGATACCTTTAACAAGGTGTTACAGATCTTGGAGGAGACTCATGGACACCCCACAGAAGTAGGGGAACTGAGAACACGTCTTTTTAGCAGAATGCAGAGAGAGGGGGAGACCAAAACCCAATATATGAATGCATTACAAGAGCAACACACTGCAATTATTAGAAAAGACAGCAAGGGAGTAGGACGCACAGACATAATGTTACAAGACCTCCTAGTGACAGGTTTGCGAGACGTGCTGACGAAACAAGCCCTGCGAGAACGTGTGAATCCCCAAATGACGTTCCCAGAAGTAGGGAGTGAGGCACGCATGCGTGAACAGGAGCAGGGGTGACAGTCCTGGTGGGGAAGGTCCAGAGCGTGGGGGTGTCTGTAAACGCCATTGCTGAACCCTAATAGGTGGAAGAACTGAGAAGAGAACTTCTGAGTGTGAAAGTAGAACTTGCTGACGTAAAGAAGAGAACAGAGGCTACCAGTAATTCTCCAGAGAGCAGAGAAGGCCCGGACCCTCGCCATGACTCCAGAATGCTTTGTCGGCCGAGGCCCATCACTTGTTACAACTGCGGAGAGAGCGGTGATCAACCAACTGCCCATCCCGGTCGCAGGGGTGGTATGGTTGCAAGTGTCTATCTGTGGGAAAGACCTGGGATGGAAAGGCATGGTACTGACACAGGGAGAAGTGAGTAATGGACCCACTGTCACCTTGGGGATGAATGTGCTGAAGGAGTTTGGAAGTCTCCTCAGAGAGACCTCTAATGAGGCTCTAAAACAGTGGGACCCACATACACCACAGAGAAGAATTTTCCAACAACTAGCATGAGTGGCACAGGTACAGGAGTCTAGTTGTGAGGGAGGAGTGTTAGGAAAGGTAATCATCCCGGCCTTCACCAAAATCGTTCTTCTACCAGGGCAAACAGTACTGTCCCTGCCCATTCATGCCTGTGTCCCCTTCGAGGGGGTTGAGGTCCAAATTGAATCATCTTCTCCAGGACAACTACCCAAGGGGCTCCTAGTGGTGCATACATTAGCCACTGTACAGGAAGGGACTCTTCCGGAGAGGTGCATCAACTTAGGAGATCAGGACCTTACTGTTGTTCCCAGAAATGTGATGGCCCGAATATTGAACCTACCTGAGGAAGTCATGCCCTCCCCCAAAAAAAGTACAACTGGAGGTACAATCTGGAGACCCTTGGACTTTGACAGTAAACTCCGTCTCCGTGTCAGAACCTCTTTACATCAAGGAGGGCCAACCCATACTAGAACGAATGCGGGCCGAGCTGGCCAAACTCAAACCCACTCAGGTGCAACAGGTAGAAGTTCTGCTGGGAAGGTATAAAGAAGTTGTCACCCTCCATGAGGATGATTTTGGCTGCACAACAGCCATTACACATGAAATATCAACTGGGAGCACCGTGCCAATAAGAGAACGTTACCGGCAAATTCCGCAACAGTTATACCAGGAAGTGAAGAGCATGTTGAATCAGATGTTGCAAGCTGGCATGATTAGAGAGAGCCAGAGTCAATGGGCTACTCCAATTGTGTTAGTACGGAAGAAAGACAGCACCTTACGTTTTGTGTGGATTACCGAAAACTCAACGCCTATACTGTGAGGGACTCGTACCCGTTACCCCAGCTTGAGGAGTCCCTGTCTGCTTTGGTGAAAGCAAAGTTCTTCTCTACATTGGACCTTGCCAGCGGCTACAGGCAAGTACCCATGTCTGAAAAAGATCGAGCAAAGACTGCCTTCATTCTTCCCATGGGCCTGTACAAGTTCAATCGTATGCTGTTTGGCTTAGCTCCTGGAACTTTTCGACATCTCATGGAGAGGTGCCTAGGGGACTTGAATTTTGAATCAACGCTCATTTATCTGGATGACATTACAGTCTTTGCGGCTTCATTTGAGGAACATCTGCAACGCCTAGAACAAGTGTTAGCCCACCTTCAGAGACACGGACTAAAAGTAAAGCCCCAGAAGTGTAATTTGTTCCACACGCAAATTGAATACTTGGGCCATGTTGTTTCTGCCGAAGGGGTAGAACCCTCCAGAGAGAAGGTCGCTGTGATTCAAGACTGGCCCACTCCAGAGACTGTGAAGGATGTGCGGTCCTGGGATTGACCGGCTATTATAGGAGGTTTGTGAAGAACTTTGCTCGACGTGCAAAGTCCTTAAAGGAGCTGTTGAAAAGGGTATCCACGGGTGCCAAGAACTGGAGGATCTACTGGAAGGAGTCCCAAGAAGAGGCCTTTCAAGATCACAAAAAGGCACTCACCGAAGCTCCTATTGTGGCTTATGCAGATTTCTTGCAACCGTTTATTCTCCACACTGACGGGAGACTGCTGGGACTTGGGGCTATGTTGTCACAGATACAGAACGGAAGAGAGAGGGTGATTTCTTATGCAAGTTGACCCCTTCATGATTCTGAACACAATCCTGACAATTACAGTTCTTTCAAGTTGGAGCTGCTGGCGTTGGTGTGGGCTATGACAGAGAGATTCGCAGAATAGTTATCTGGCTCCGATGTGTTGGTGCGTACCGATAACAACCCGCTTGCGCACCTGGAGAATGCGAGACTGGGGGCCCTGGAACAGCGATGGGTAGCCAAAATGGCCAAATTCCGCTATAAGATTGCCTAAAAAAGGGGTGCAGAAAATACACATGCCGATACTCTGTCCAGGAGGAAGAGTACCAGACCTGAGGACAGAGATGAAGAGCTGGAAGATGATGAGGTCCCAAGATTCCAGAGGTCCACCTGGCAAAGCAGGGACAGATACATTCCTCAGTCCAAGATGGCATACTGGGATGAACTTGAGATGAGTGGGTTCAGCTTCAACAGGAAGATGGCGAACTGGCATTGTTAAGACGATATGTGACATCTCAGAGACTTCCCAGCTCGACAGAAAGAGGTACTTTGCCCCTGGAGGTGTTGTGGATCCTATGACAGTGGGAACAACTCCGGACGAAGAACATCTTACTATATCGGAAAACACAACTGCGGACTGAGCTGAATGTGACCTGGCAAGTTCTCGTTTCAACAACGTCATTGTCTGAAATTGCTGTCACTGCACATGAGCAAGGAGCCCATTTTGTTTCTGAAAAAAAATAATAATAAAAGACAATAGACTATCTAACCATTGGCCTGGCTCACCAGGGCTATGAATAATAATAATAATAATAATAATTTTTATTTATATAGCGCCAACATATTCCGCAGCGCTTTACAAATTATAGAGGGGACTTGTACATACAATAGACATTACAGCATAACAGAAATACAGTTCAAAACAGATACCAAGAGGAGTGAGGGCCCTGCTCGTAAGCTTACAAACTATGAGGAAAAGGGGAGACACGAGAGGTGGATGGTAACAATTGCTATAGTTATGAACTATAACTATAGCTATGAACATTGCCTGTGATGGTGGATCACTTCGCAAAATTTGCCGTGGTGACTAGGACCCGGGATCAGACTGCAGAGTCAGCTGCACATGCAATATGTAAGAACCTCATACAACCCTATGGGTGTCAGAAGAGTAATGGATGAATTGCGCCGCCTGTACCAGATGGACAAGTCCCGTGCCACACCGTATCATCCTCATGGTAATGGTGCCTGTGAACGATTTAACCGTGCACTGATTCAGATGCTAAGAACTTTAGAGAAAGATCGGAAGGCCCACTGTCCAGAGTACATTCCTGAACTGGTGTGGGTATATAATAATCGAGTACATCGAACCACGGGATATACACCTTACTCTCTTCTGTTCGGCAGAGAAGGAAAAGGAATCACCGAGTTGGCATTGGACCCAGAAGAGGACTACCCACGGACCGGGGTGTCCTCCTGCGTTCGGGAATATCAACACATCCTGCAGACCCTACACCGGTTGGTCCAGACCAAATTACAGGAGCTAGTACATGCAAAGAAGACCCCATCCTGAGCAACAGAGTTTCGAATTGGAGATTGTGTCTTTGTATGGGAGAAGCACCCTTGAGACAAGCTTGAAAATCGTAGGGAGACAGACCCGTATCGGGTGAAGAAGAGAGATAATCTAGAGAGACCTGTCTACAAAGTCCTTCTTGAAGGAAAGGAAGATGCCCCCACTCAAACTCTTCACCGGAATATGCTCAGACTCTGCCTGTCTAAGAAGCCTGTCCGAGTAGAAGAGGAGCCCAAGGCTCCAGAGATGGTCCACACACCAGTGGAAAAAGAGGATGAAGAAGGGGCGAAGGATTAAGCTCTGAGAGATTGGAACCAGAGGATACAGACTCACCCATGGATCTTCCATCACAGCCGGATTCATCCCCACAAGAGAGCTCCACTGTGTTTCCTGATCTGAGGCACTCTGAACGAACAACAGCTGGCAAGCCCCCCAATCGCTATGACCAAGAAAACACTGTCTGGCAACAATCCACACGGAAAAAGAAAAGACAGTCAACACTCCTCGAAGAGTCTCGCTCGTGGAATGGCGAGGAAAATGAGCAGGGGAGTGTAGGGAGGAGAGCCGAGCTAACAGTCTCTCTTACGTGTTTGGGCCGAAACTGTCAGGGCTGTCACCATTGTTGCAGGGGGAAGAGATTTCTGGATTTCTGACCGGAACAGTTCAGGACACCAGACTGATGGGGCAGGTCCGACATAAAGAGCTGTCTGAGCAGAAAGACGGGTCACTTGGTGGTGAACGAGCTTGTGAGCAATGAGACAGTTGACTCCTTCTCGATGGACCCACACGAGCTAGCTGCGCCTGTATTACCGGCTAGTGAGATTGCCGACATTTCCTACCCTCAGCCCAGAGAGACTTCCGCACCGGGTAGTGACCAGGATATAGTGCATACCTTTGCTTCGCTCACCAGTGCGGAGACACCGCATAGTCCCATCCTTGCGGAGCCTTCTAAGGACCAGCCCATGCCAGTGGCTGTGTCCCCTAGACTGTGTGCTTCTACTGCGGCATTGCCTACTGAACTTTCTGTTTCTTTCACTGTGCCACCGACCACCATCTCTACCCCATTGTGTGCCCAGATCAGGAGACCACGTGCCGAAGGACCCGGAGGATTGGTCATCGCAAGGAGACAGTGCATCATCCTTCTGCGGGACCGGATTGGAGACATCTTGCGCCGCCTGCGGCACCGCCGAGGGATCTTCCAGCCACCTTCCTCCACCGCACAGAGACTGATAAGTTACCCTGTGTTTACTTTTTGCATTTGACTTGACCCCTATGCAAGTTTACACCCTTTACCCCCTGCTTGCAATATCACTGTTTGATATAAAAGAACCTGTTAACCCTTGCTCTGCCTCCTGTGTGTCACTGCATCCTACGCACCTGCTAACATACTACAAACTGACTTTACTATGGCCCCTACCAGATTCATGGCAATCCACTCAAAAGGTACCTCTATAAGAGGCAGAGGAACCAATGGACTATGGACACTTGCGGTGGGTGTGGTCAACTGACACTCTGAATATGACTTACAAAACCTCTGAACCAGGGCAAAAGAACCACTGTAGAATATGCTCTTGCGTCTTTTTAACCCATAGGTGACCACCCAGGGCACTACCACCTGTTCCACTACTTTGTCCCTGATTTTTTCAACCCAATACAACAACTCCTGGTTGACTGCCATAAAAGAAAAAAATGCCTCTACCCCAGGTTACTGAGACACCTCATTTATCTCTATCATCCTTTCCCATGACAGGGCCAGTGAGGGATCCTGGAGGTGAGCTGTCCCAAAAGTCACCTGGGATACTTCGAGCTCCAGGAATGATGGTGTTTCCTTGAACTCTCCTGCCAACACCTCTAGGGGAAATGTATCGAGTTTATACTCTTTCCCTATGAGGGTGACCCCTACGGCAGGAATCCCTGTGTTGGGATCTTCAGGTTCCACACCCGGAAAGACCTTTACCCTGGCCGGGTTAGTTTTACTCTCCCATAGCGACCAGGACAGGGGCAAGTCTCTTCCCAAAATCGTCCCTTAAGGAAGAGTCTTTTCTATTTCCACCACATATTTAACCTCTTTGCACGGGGTGTAAGGTCAATCTCCACCATCGGATACTTCCAAAGTTCTATGTGTATACAAATTACCCCAATTTTCAAACTAGTGGTTTCTAGCCCAGAGATCAAGGACCCATGGGCAAGTGCCACACTGAGTCCAAGAGAGCCTCTCCCCAGTATCTGTTGATGTGCACCTGGCTTATATGGGGCTCACTATTGTAGTGATGGCGTCAACACTGTAGATGGTCTGAGCATACATCAACACCCAGTGAGCAAACCTGCAGTACATGGGTTCAGCAGTAAGGGGGGAATTGACAGCCACATGTCCTGGCCCTTGGCACTGCTAGCACCTTATTTTTTACTTTTTATCATCAAATATAAATTCGGCAAGAATAGGGTAACAATATGGCATGAATATGGCAAATTCAGATTACCAGACCAATTCCAAACATATTCACTCAACTCTACCACTGATACAGTTAGGCCCATATATGTTTGGACAGAAACATCTTTTTTCTAATTTTGGTTATAGTCCTTACCACAATAAATTTTAAGCAAAACAATTCTGATGCAGTTGAAGTTCAAACTTTCAGCTTTCATTTGAGGGTATCCACATTAAAATTGGATGAAGGGTTTAGAAGTTTCAGCTCCTTAACATGTGCCACCCTGTTTTTAAAAGGGCCAAAAGTAATTGGACAGATTCAATAATTTTAAATAAAATGTTCATTTTTAGTATTTGGTTGAAAACCCTTTGTTGGCAATAACTGCCTGAAGTCTTGAACTCATGGACATCACCAGACGCAGTGTTTCCCCCTTTTTGATGCTCTGCCAGGCCTTCACTGCTGTGGTTTTCAGTTGCTATTTGTTTGTGGGCCTTTCTGTCTGAAGTTTAGTCTTTAACAAGTGAAATGCATGCTCAATTGGGTTGAGATCAGGTGACTGACTTGGCCATTCAAGAATATTCCACTTCTTTGCTTTAATAAACTCCTGGGTTGCTTTGGCTTTATGTTTTGGGTCATTGGTCGTCGTTTCATACTACAAATGGACAATCAATTTTGCTGCACTTGGCTGGATCTGAGCACACAATATGTCTCTGAATACCTCAGAATTCATTCAGCTGCTTCTGTCCTGTGTCACATCATCAATAAACACTAGTGACCCAGTGCCACTGGCAGCCATGGATGCCCATGCCATCACACTGCCTCCGCCGTGTTTTACAGATGATGGGGCATGCTTTGGATCATGAGCTGTACCACGCCTTCGCCGTACTTTCCTCTTTCCATCATTCTGGTAGAGGTTGATCTTGGTTTCATCTGTCCAAAGAATGTTCTTCCAGAACTTTGCTGGCTTTTTTAGATGTTTTTTTAGCAAAGTCCAGTCTAGCCTTTTAATTCTTGATGCTTATGAGTGGCTTGCACCGTGCAGTGAACCCTCTGTATTTACTTTCATGCAGTCTTCTCTTTATGGTAGATTTGGATATTGATACGCCGACCTCCTGGAGAGTGTTGTTCACTTGGTTGGCTGTTGTGAAGGGGTTTCTCTTCACCATGGAGATTATTCTGCGATCATCCACCACTGTTGTCTTCCGTGGGCACCCAGGTCTTTTTGCATTGATGAGTTCACCGGTGCTTTCTTTCTTTCTCAGGATGTACCAAACTGTAGATTTTGCCACTCCTAATATTGTAGCAATTTCTCGGATGGGTTTTTTCTGTTTTTGCAGCTTAAGGATGGCTTGTTTCAACTGCATGGAGAGCTCCTCTGACTGCATGTTTACTTCACAGCAAAACCTTCCAAATGCAAGCACCACACCTCAAATCAACTCCAGGCCTTTTATCTGCTTAGTTGAGAATGACATAACGAAGGGATTGCCCACACCTTTCCATGAAATAGCCATGGAGTCAATTGTCCAATTACTTTTGGTCCCTTTAAAAACAGGGTGGCACGTGTTAAGGAGCTGAAACTCCTAAACCCTTCATCCAATTTTAATTTGGACACCCTCAAATGAAAGCTGAAAGTCTGAATTTCAACTGCACCTGAATTGTTTTGTTTAAAATTCATTGTGGTAATGTCTAGAACCAAAATTAGAAAAATGTTTTCTCTGTCCAAATATATATGGACCTAACTGTATGCTCTCTGCACCCATACATAAGTATTAATCCCCATCCAGGAAAGGATCTCAACTTTCTCATACTCCTCGGTGTACTCCGTAGTGAGGTCAAAATAGGCTTTCTGGGAATCTCCCTTCAGGAACTGGGCCACCACTTCAGCCCACTGGGACTTCAGCAAACTCTCCCGCTCCACAGTTCTTTAAAAAACACTGTGAGGAGGGCTTCCATGTCATCCTCTGGACTCATGGACTCATCTTCCTCAGTGCTGACCTGACTTTCTATCAGGCCTAAAGGCCTCCAGGGTTGCTGATGAGCATGAGCCACATTCTGCTGTTGTAGCAAGCAGTTAGTCTGCTGCTGCTGTGCTATAGAGTGGATCTTCTGCTGTTGCTGTTCTGGAGTTGTTCATCTTATCCGTGGACCTGAGTTGTAACGTTGCAGGCTTTATCATGGTCATGCAGTTTTCTTTGGGGGTATGCCTTAGTTCACACTAGCTGCATTCTAACCATATGTAAGGCAGTGGCTTTCACATTCATGTGGTAATGATGCAGTCACCCAAGAAGGTTTAACTGAAATATCTGTAATTGCCAACTTACAAAATATATCCAAACTTTATCGTCCGGTTCGTAGCTGGAACTTCCGATTCAGTCTATACCAGTCCATTGCCGTGGGCGACCGCACTATCGGATAACTTGTGGGTGCGGCAATGGCTTTACTTTAGTCTCACAAAGATATGCATACACAAAATCTTCTGCTCTGCAGCTTGCAAACCAACACTGACACACCCAACCCTTTTCTGAATGTTTAAATGGGAATTGTGGCCATGGGCCACTCCCAACACCTGGACGGGGGGGAGAAATCGGTTCCAATACCTTCGTACAGATTTCTCCAAAAATAAAAGCCCATGCCTGGTTTTCCTAAATCTGACTTGGTCAAATGGTTTGACCAAGTCTACACTCACTTTTATTTTGCGCTGTGGCTGTAATTACAATGCTCTCCAGCAGTTTTGGTATGTTTCTATGCACATCCTGGGAGACACATAACAACCCCGGCTGCTATGATAACCCATGCTGAGCTCCCGGCTGCTATGATAACCCATCCATCCTCCTGCAATCATGTCTCAGGGAACTGACATGAGTCAATGAGAGTGCACACCTGCAGTCATGCTATTTAAATGCAGGTATTAGTGATTGGCAGCGGCATTTAAGTAGTTAAACAACAGCAATCATGGCTTGCCTTGATCTCTGCTGTTATGGAGAGATGCTGGCTATGTATTACAGCTGGCATCTGCTATGTATGGAGCAGATATTGCTGCATACACTCGCATCCTGGCCATAACATACATATATGGCAGGGTGTGGAAAGGGGTTAAAAGGAATCTGTCAACAGGTTTTTGCTATGTGATTCCATCAATGTATCACTTATTTTAATGGGTGCAGCAGTTGTGATAGAATCACAGTTTTCTCTGCTGCTGTTCTAGCAGAGCTCAGAATGTTGAGCCCTATGTAACCCCACCCAAACCACTAATTTACAGCTTTCTGAGAACGTTGTAAATTGAGAGAAAGCTGCTAACCAATGCTGTGAGTGTGGTTGGACTACAAGGCATGAAGGCAGCTTGTCCTGTAGTGATAATCTGATAAAACACTGATTTTATTGAAACAAAAACACACAGGCCAGTAGGTGATAGATCACCGGAATAAGAGTCTCAGTCACTACATTATGCTGCTCTTAAATTACATAGCAAATACCTGCTAACAGATTCCCTTTAAAGCTAAATTCATACACAGCCATGGGTTGTATTTCCTGCAAATTTGCAAAATTGAAACTTCCACAATTTCAAAAGAATCCAGGGAATACTCTGTGACCACAACTTGTGAAACCAGCATTAAGACGGCTATGGCTCAACAGATGTTTATTGCCATTTACACAGTATGATTATCAGGAACGAGTGTTTCTAGGAAACCATCTTTCTAGTCAGCACATTGTGTGTAAAAAGGAAATGTGCTGTCAAGAACAATGACACCGCATATAATTACTGATCATTTGGGCCTGATGGCCTCAGCCCACGTGTCCTCAGAGCATGTGCAAACCAACTGTGTACTGTCTTCCAGCACCTGTTTAACTGGAGCCTTCAATCACAGGGGGTACCAGAACTGTGGAAGACCACCTGCCTGGTGCCGGTTCCTAAGACCACTTTTCCAACTTCCCTACAAGACTATCGTCCAGTGGCCTTAACATCACATGCTATGAAGTCCTTGGAGTGAATAATACTCGCATACTTGTGTCTGAGGGCTTTTACTGACCCCCTACAGTTTGCGAACCAGCAGAGATTGGGGGTGAATGATGCTGTAGTGTCTCTGCTACATACAGTACATTCATTCTTGGACAATGATGGAACTGCAGTGCGCGCCATGTTCTTTGACTTCTCAAGTGCTTTCAATACCTTACAGCCGCCCTTACTACATAATAAGTTGACTGATATGGTGGTAGATGAGGGGATGGTGAACTGGATAAACGACTACCTGCCGGACAGGCCGCAGTTTGTAAGGATATGGGAGGTGGTATCTGGCAGTGTACGGAGCAGTGTTGGAGTCCCGCAGGGTACAGTGCTGTCGCCCTTCCTCTTCACATTGTATACAGCGGACTTTCAGTATAAATCAGATTTTTGTCACCTCTAAAAATTCTCAGATGACTTAGTGATTGTAGGGGCATTGTGAGGGACCGGGGGGGAGGAGGAATATAGAAGGGTGGTTTCTGACTTTGTGGATTGCTGCCGGATTAACTGTCTAGAACTAAATGTAAAGAAAATCAAGGAGTTGGTGGTGAGTTATAGAAGGAAAAAGGAGGATTACTTACCAATCAATACTACTGGCCAGGAGGTTGAGATTATTGAGAGCTACAAATATTTGGGGGTTCACCTTGACAGTAAACTCGATTGGAGGAGTCATACAGAAAAGGTTTACAAGAAGGGAATGAGCAGACTGTACTTTCTTCGGAAGCTCAAGTCATTCAATGTGTGCAGTAAAATGCTGGAAAAGTTCTACCAGTCTGTTGTGGCAAGCGCCATTTTGTTTTTGCTATCATTTGCTGGGGCAGTAGTGCGCGAGTATCTGACGCTAATAAGCTCAACAAACTTATCAAGAATGCAAGCGTGGCTGTTGGCCTCCATCTGGACTCTTTTGAGGAGGTATTGGAGGATAGAATTTAGAAGAAGTGTAGGGCTATAATGATAAATAATACACACCCACTATACGAGCTGTTCTTGAAGCAGAAAAGCACATTCAGCAGCCGCCTAATCCTACTAAGGTGTAAGAAGTAGAAATTCAGGAAATTGTTTGTACCTACAGCTATGGGGATGTATAATAATTTCCTAAGGGTGGTAGACAACAATGACTGATTGCTGGTGTACTAAGGTCAATTAACAGTGACTTATATACCTGAACTACCCACATTTATTTGTTATGTAATGTTGGTATACTTGTGCAAGATTTGTGTCCGAATATTTTATGTACTGCTGTTTGTAATGCTGCTGTAATACCGTAATTTCCTCCGGGATCAATAAAGTGTATCGGATCAGATCGGATCGTATTCTGTGCACATCATTAGCACACTTTGCTTGTCTAAACAGGCTATTAAGAGACTGCCCATAGCTAAACATGTAGCTAATCAATGATAGCCATTGGTGGGTCAATGTAATCGAGCCTTAATGCTACTGAATTCTAGGATCCACTAATAATCTAATAGGTTAATTTTACCATTTCTGATCTATTGTCTCCCAGAGTAGTAAGCAATGCCAGAACTGCCTGGCAATGCTTTCTCTCCGTTCCAATAACATGTTAATGAAGAAGATAAAGAACTTAATTGTCTGACAAATCATCATTATCTTAAGTGTATGAACAATTTTACTTCATATGGCTTAGAAATAATATATTATTTCTGGTCCAAAGACATCTAATAGTCTAATTCCACAAATTCATAAAAAAGGATCATGACAAAACGATATTTTGGTAGTCATTAGGGCAGCATCAATAATCTCCTTTTAATGCAAATGTTCACTTGGTAATGTAAAGTATTATCTTGCCTCATAAATTGTCAAAATAAATAAATTATTCTCCAAGGAAGATAAAACTCTAATATGTCTCATTCAATGTGTTTAAGTTAAAATCAGGGAAAAACCTGGGAATGGCAAAGAAAGAACAGAAAATTAAAGGAAACATGCCATCATGAAAAGAGTATATGATAGCAGGGAGGATGTTATAGAACAGGAGGAGCTGATCAGGCCGATATACATTTTTGTGGGAAAAGCTTAAGTAAAATTAGCATTTCAGTTATTGAAATCCCTGGTGTTTGCATGAAAAAGAACCTAGTGGGTGGTCCCACTCAGTGATGTATAGTCATAAAGTGAAGACTGTCAATCACCGAGTAGGACCGCTCACTAGGTTCATTTGCATGCAAACAAAAGGGATTTCAAAGAATAAAATATGAGTTATACTGGATCATTTCCTACAAACCTATATAGCTGCCTCTGCTCAACTTCTTCTATATGCCATGCTGTCCACTGAACAGATTGCATGTAGAACATCACAGGCTCCCCTTAAGATTACAGTACTGTTTGGGGATATTTTGTATATTTAAAAATCCAAAACAACCTATTTTATAAATCTTAGAGAACCTCTTGTGTAATTCATAAAATGTAAGGTATTTTAGGTGGTGGAACTAGAGTTAGTGACACCACAAAATGTATATAACAGGGAATGGTCAATACAATAATTCCATAAACACTATAATTCTTAAATGAACCTTGATTCCAATGCAAAAGGTGTTCATGAGTTCATGGTACCTTGTCCTGACCTGGGTGGGAGTCTACCCTCTTCCACCAATACTAACCTAACTCTGGGGATTTGAAGTGACTAAATAATCCAGGTCTTCTCAATGGTTGGCTAAGCCACTAAAACAAGCCTGAAGCCCAATGCATGTTTCTGAGCCTGATACAATAGACCAGGTATTACATAACAAACTGGCACTGTACATGAGTTTCATGATGACTGAAGGAGGAATAACATGACATGGCCTTGCAGGCATGGGGTCAACTGAAATACAGTAGTAAAGTTAAAAAGAGGTCACAGACATTCACCTTTCAACCAAGAATATGTTTAATCAAACAATTCAACCAAACATCTTGATTTTTAGTAAATTTTAAAAGATTGTTACAATTGTCATCTACTTTAAAAAGTATTATCATTTTGAATTGAAATTAGAAATGTATTAATACAGTCGGTACCGAAAGTATTCAGACCAGTAGCGAAGCTACCGGGGGGCAGAGGGTACGGGCGCCCTGGGCCAGAGGGGGCCCACCCGGAGCTACACTACTGTAACTGCATTGGCGGCCAGCATTGTGCAGCAGAGCAGGGAGAATCGATCTCCCTGCTCTGCAGCTATGGGGCCCTTGAGCAGGCAGTGCCAGCATTGGGCCCCCCGCCTGTCATCGCAAGGTAAGCTGTGTATTGGCATCTAGCCGATACAGCTCACAGCATTGATGGGAGAAGGCATGTTCCGCTCCTTCTCTCATCATCCTCTGTCAGCGTCTGGCATCACCAACACTGACAGCGGGCGCGATGACGTCACTACCCGGTGCCCACTGTCAGGAGATGAGCGGGAGCTCGTCGCAGCACTGGAAGCAGGAGGAAGAAGAGTGAGTATTTATTGTTTCTTTTTATGGGGGCTGCCTTAAAATATATGGTCTGCCTATAGGGGTACTGTCTTATACTACAGGGTCTGCCTATAGGGGTACTGCCTTATACTACAGGGTCTGCCTATAGGGGTGCTGCCTTATACTACAAGGTCTGCCTATAGGGGTGCTGTCTCATACTGCAGGGTCTGCCTATGGGGGTGCTGACTTATACTACAGGATCTGCCTATGGGGTGCTGCCTTATACTACAGGGTCTGCCGATAGGGGCACTGTCTTATACTACAGGGTCTGCCTATAGGGGTGCTGCCTTATACTACAAGGTCTGCCTATAGGGGTGCTGCCTTATACTATAGGGTCTGCCTATGGGGGTCTGCCTTGTGCTATATTGATGATTATCTGTCACATTATACTATATGGAGGCCATCATACAGTGTGGGGATTACAGTGAAGGGGCATTATACTGTGTTGGAGCCATCAAACAGTTTGGGGGCTACTAAGGGGTCATTATACTGTGTGGGTGGTACTCTACAGTGAAAGGGCATTATACTGTGTATAAGGGAGCTATACAGGGGGAGACTCGGGACATTATTAAATGTAAAGTGGGCACTTATTGTTATAGGGGAACTCAGGTTACTGTGACTGTCAAAGGGGCACACAGGGCATTATTACTTTCTAGGGGGCACAATATGGGCACTGTTTTCTAGGGCACTTGTGCCTGGCATTACTATATTATAGAGGGGTGCTTTAGAATTTAGAGGGCACAGAGAACCACACAGCAGGTGCAGTAATAGGGACACATAGGGCAGCAGCGGCTCAGTATTGGGTTATCAGGGGCAGTAATAGGGACACATGCGGCAGCAGTGGCTCAGTATTGGGGTATCAGGGGCAGTAATAGGGACACATACGACAGCAGAGGCTCAGTATTGGGGTATCAGGGGCAGTAATAGGGACACATGCGGCAGCAGTGGCTCAGTATTGGGGTATCAAGTGCAGTAATAGGGACACATACGGCAGCAGCGGCTCAGTATTGGGGTATCAGGTGCAGTAATAGGGACACATACGGCAGCAGCGGCTCAGTATTGGAATATCAGCAGGATAAGGGGTTTGTGCAGGTTGGGAATAGATGGTGATGGGGCTGGAATATGAGAAGTGAAACGTGTCTTTGTTGTATTCTCTGCAGACGAGTCCTAGCTGGAAAAAGTTGTCGTGTCGGTCTGGGCCAGATGGAAAAGATGGGAAAGGTGAACAATTCCATCAGAAAGATCGTCAGCGGTAAGACATTATCTGTAACTGTGCTGTGATCTCTTATATGTTCTGTAGGGCTGGTATCTACCACTGACCATATGGCGGTAATATCCATGTTGATCTTTATATAGAGATTATCTTCAGTAATAGCGCGGTCATCTGCTGAGGTTCTCCCCCACTATTAGGGTGCGTCACCAAGTTGTAATCAAGGTTACCTGTTTAGGGGCCCACTGAGAAGTTTCGCCCCCCCTGAACCAAAACCCTAGCTACACCTCTGATTCAGACCCTTTACATTTTTCACTCTTATTGCAGCCATTTGGTAAATTCAAAAAAATTCATTTTTTCTCATTAATGTACACTCTGCACCCCATCTTGACTGAAAAAAACAGAAATGTAGAATGTTTGCATATTTAATAAAAAAGAAAACCTAAAATATCACCGTTGAAGTTTTGAAATTAGAATTTGCAACTATGTTATAATATTAATGTCAAACAGCAGGAATTTCAAACCAAAATGAACAAAAAGAACTAATTTAAACGAGAGAAAGTGAAATGTAGTCCATTTCTCCAAGTTTTAATGAAGTCCCTGGGTTTATAAGGATCATGGGCTTTGTAATTAAGAATCAATGTGCACAGATAGGCAATTATTATCCAGTATATTTAATTAAAGGCAATTAGCAAAAAATAAGCAGAAGAAATAAATGAAGCTACAGTTTTATCTTACTAAGAAAAAATGGCTAAAAGACAATTTGAAGAACAGCGGTGACACCAACCTCAAAGCGTATTAATGTGTAAATGTTTTAAAGGGAGTCTGTCACCACATTTGATCTAACTACACTATTAATATGGTCATACAGGCTATAGAATGCTGACAAATAGCCTAACTTTTATGCTTAACCTTCGTCCGGCTGAGTAGGTACAATTGTAACTATTCCGTTTTAAAATTGCAATAACTTTTTTTTTTTCGAAAAGCCGTAGAGGGCTGAAATTTCGTGACATCTCTGCAGTTTTGGTCCAGAATATATTGGCCAAATTTCAATAAAATATATATGAGGTACAATTGTACCTCTGCAGCCTGTTAACGTTGTAAAATTATGCAGCCTGACGAAGGTTAATATCAGATGCCTTGTAGCTGAGAAATATTCTTAGTCACTTTATATAAGTGACCTCTTCCAGGCTCCCAGGCGGATGGTGCCTTGCCTGGAAGATAACTCTGCCTCTAGAGCTTATTTTACATGAACGGGAGTTACCAGTGTGATGTAAGAGAAGCAAAAAATGTGTTTGTAAATTTCTCCTGTTCTGTATTAGCTACATGTCTCACTGGTAACTCCTCTTCATATAAAATAAGCTCTGGAGGCAAAGTTATCTTCCAGGCACCATCCTCCCAGGAGCGAGAGAGAGGTCACTTATATAAAGTGGTAAGAGGATTGCTCAACAACAAGGCATCTGATATGAGAAATACAGGTAGGACTTTTTTTCAGCATTCTGTAGCCTGTATTATTATTATTATAGCACCATTTATTCCATGGCGCTTTACATGTGAGGAGGGGTGCCCATGTTATTAGTTTAGATAGGTCAAATGTGGTGACAGATGCTCTGGTACATCAAATACATAACTAAGGGCATGTACATATGATTTTATGTTTTTAAATCTGCTGCAAAATCTGAATTTTTCAGTGATCGATGACATTCTCAGTAAGCGGTCACTCACCAGTCAAAACTTCTGACATGTTACTATGGAATAAGAACATAGCCATTATATTTGAAGTAAAAATAATGGAAACAAAAATTGGGCTTCTAGGAGCACTGCAATGATCCAAGGAAACAATTCTAATGTTTAAACTTTAACATTTATTGAGCTATGCATACAGACTGAATAATACATGCCATCATTTATACCATACCTATTGACCTTATGCTTAATGGTGTCAGTGATATAAAACCAAGAGTTTTTCCTCCAGTACACTAAGTGCAGTGAGGGGTTAAGCTAATTTTGTATAATGGGATGGCTTTTATGCGGACATCCATAGAGCGGGTGGGAGGATGTCCACCTTATTTCCACCTCAGGGTGTAGCTTGGGGTCTAAGTAGCTGGCCTCCAAAGGCAGCAGTGTGTCAGATCATGCGCCCCTTCAGCAGTGTTCAGTGTCTGGAGAGGCACACTCCAGAGAAGTTTTTGTGGTTTGCTGATACCTGAACTGTGGGTATTGCTAACCCTGAGTGGGCTGATCCCTGCTAATGCAAGGACTGTGCCTAGTGCTACCATTTTGTTTTTGTTTTGCTGTTTTGCCCAGAGGACCTCATTTACTTTGTGCTTTGCCTTGGTTCATGCCACAAAAATAAATACCAAGTACATTCCTAAAGCTGCAGTGTTCCTGTGTCTACCTCCATGTACAACTGACTGAGCCGATCTACCACAATATATATAATTAAAAATCAAACATAACACTTGTGCATTGATGGCAGTGATGCAATGTCTATATGACCAACAAATAAAGCAGCACTGTGTACGTAGTGCTATAGCATGCAAACATGAAATATGAAATTTGAATTACAGTACTGCAGTAGAAAATATGAAAAATTGAGACTACTTAGCACACAAATTGGCCAATTCATATGTACCCAGCAGCCACAATATGGCGATTCTCGTTTCTAGGAACTTGCCTAGTGTGAATCTTCTCTTAGACTAAAGTCTACATTTCTATGGGTAGGCAGGATCCTGCTGTAATTAAAATTGGCTGAGGGATGGAGTGCTTAGTCAGAGGGCCAATGTATACAAATATCAGCCATCTCCACATATAACCAACAAATAAAGCAGCACTTTGTAGCGCTATAACATGAAATATGAAATTTGGATTTCATTACTGTACTTTAGAGGATTCACATTAGGTAGGTTCCCAGCAATGAGAATCGCCTTATCGTGGCTGCCAGGTACGCATTCATTGGTGAATTTATGAGCTAAGTATCCTCAATTTTTCATATTTTCTAGTGCAGTAATGCAACTCAAATTTCATATTTCATGTTTGCATGCTATATTGCTGCTGTATTTGTTGTTTATATGTGGAGATGGCTACTCTTAGTAAGCACCTGTTCACACCTGATTTCTGTTTGGAAGTGACTGTTAGTCTTTTGATATTTGCAATGTCTATATGGTTACAGACATTTAAATATTTCCTGTAGAAGACTCACTACAAATAAAAATTCTGTTGGATGGAATCAGATTTGTGTTGGAACACAACATTTTTTCATTTGAGGGTGTGATCTACCAGAAGGTGAAGGGCTGCTCAATGGGTACACGGTTTGCGCCCAGTTATGCCAACCTATTCATGGGTCTTTTAAAGTCTGTTAACATTGCTCGCTCCTCTCTGATGGTGGGTCACATCTTTTTTTTAATCTATATGGACTGGTGTTGTGAATTCTGCTTTTGGGCTCCCTCCGGTGGTTGTAGGTGGTAATGCAGTTGTCCCTGGCCTGCAGTCCTGGACAGGTGTATCTGCTAATTGCAATTCTGACTGGGGTATTTAGGTTTGCAGGACTCATTAGTCCTTGCCAGTTGTCAATGCTTCTTGGGAAGTGTTGGATCCCTGTCTGGCTTCTCCTGCTTAGCTACCAATTCAGCAAAGATAAGTGTCTGTTTCTTTTTCTATGGCACACAAGCTGTGTGCTTGTTTTTTGATTGTATTCCTGCTCTGAGTGTAGGAGTCTCTGGAGTTGCAGATATAAGTTCCACGTCTTTAGTTAGATGGAGGAATTTTTTGTATAATCTGCTGTGGATATTTTTGGAAGGGTTTTAATACTGACCGCACAGGACTCTGTTCTATCCTTTCCTATTTTAGCTAGAGTGGCCTCATGTGCTAAATCCTGTTTTCTGCCTGTGTTTGTCTTTCCTCTCCTACTCACAGCCAATATTTGTGGGGGGCTGCCTATCCTTTGGGGTTCTGCTCTGAGGCAAGGTAGAATTCCTATTTCCATCTTTAGGGGTATTTAGTTCTCCGGCTGTGACGAGGTGTCTAGGGCTTGTTAGGTACACCCCACGGCTACTTCTAGTTGCGGTGTTAAGATCAGTATTTGTGGTCAGTATAGTTACCACTTACTCCAGTGAAAGTTTTCATGCTGCTCCAAGGTCACCGAATCATAACAGTACAACTGGCCGCTAATGAGTTAAATGCATCTCAGAAGAAGGGAAGAAAGGTGTTGAGCCATTTTTTTTTCTTCAGTCTGCTTTATCTTCTCTTCCCTCTTTATCTCTGGGTGGCTGAGGAGCCTAGTGCTAGCATGAATGTTCAGGAATTGGCTTCTCGTGTAGACCAGCTTGCTGCTAGGGTACAGGGTATTTCTGATTATATTGTTCAGACTCCTGTTTTAGAACCGAAGATTCCTACTCCTGATTTGTTTTTTAGTGACAGGTCCAAATTTTTGAGTTTTAAAAACTACTGTAAACTGTTTTTTGCTTTGAGACCTCGATCCTCTGGTGATTCCATTCAGCAGGTTAAAATCGTCATCTCCCTGCTGCGTGGCGACCCGCAGGATTGGGCGTTTTCCCTGGAATCTGGGGATCCGGCTTTGCTTAATGTAGATTCCTTTTTTCAGGCTTTAGGATTATTATATGATGAATCTAATTCTGTGGATCAAGCTGAGAAGACCTTGTTGGCCTTGTCTCAGGGTCAAGAGGCGGCAGAATTGTATTGTCAGAAATTCAGAAAATGGTCTGTGTTGACTAAATGGAATAATGATGCTTTGGCGGCAATTTTCAGAAAGGGTCTTTCTGAATCCGTTAAAGATGTTATGGTGGGGTTTCCCACGCCTTCCGGTCTGAGTGATTCTATGTCTCTGGCCATTCAGATTGACCGGCGCAGAACTGTGCGCACTGTGGCGTTGTCCTCAGAGCAGATTCCTGAGCCAATGCAGTGTGATAGGATTCTGTCTAGAATGGAACGACAAGGATTCAGACGTCAGAATGGGTTGTGTTATTATTGTGGCGACGCTTCTCATGTCATTTCAGTCTGCCCTAAGCGGACAAAGAGGATCGCTAGTTCATTTACCATCAGTACTGCACAACCTAAATTTCTGTTATCTGTGTCCTTGATCTGCTCATTGTCATCATTTTCTGTCATGGCGTTTGTGGATTCAGGTGCCGCCTTGAACTTAATGGACTTTGAGTTTGCCAGGCGTTGTGGTTTTCCCTTGCAGCCTTTGCAGAACCCTATTCCTTTAAGGGGCATTGATGCTACACCCTTGGCTAAAAATAAGCCCCAGTTTTGGACACAGGTGACCATGCGCATGGCGCCAGCCCATCAGGAAGATTGTCGATTTCTGGTGTTGCACAATTTGCATGATGCTATCGTGCTGGGTTTTCCGTGGTTGCAGGTACATAATCCTGTGTTGGATTGGAAGTCCATGTCTGTGACTAGTTGGGGTTGTCATAATGGGGTTCATAATGTTGGGGTTCATAATGATGTTCCTTTGATGTCAATCTCCTCTTCTTCACCTTCTGAAATTCCAGAGTTTTTGTCTGATTTTCAGGATGTATTCGATGAGCCCAAGTCCAGTTTCCTCCCACCTCACAGGGACTGCGATTGTGCTATTGACTTGATTCCAGGCTGTAAGTTTCCTAAGGGTCGACTTTTCAACCTGTCTGTGCCTGAACATACCGCCATGCGGAGCTATATTAAGGAGTCTTTGGAGAAAGGGCATATTCGGCCATCTTCTTCACCGTTGGGAGCGGGGTTCTTTTTTGTTGCTAAAAAAGATGGTTCCTTGTGAACCTGTATTGATTATCGCCTCTTAAATAAAATCACGGTCAAGTTTCAATAACCTTTACATTTGCTTACCGATTTGTTTGCTAGGATTAAGGGAGCTAGTTGGTTTACAAAGATTGACCTTCGGGGGGCATATAATCTTGTTCGTATTAAGCAGGGTGATGAATGGAAAACTGCGTTTAACACGCCCGAAGGCCATTTTGAATACCTTGTGATGCCACTCAGGCTCACTAATGCTCCATCTGTTTTTCAGTCCTTCATGCATGATATTTTCCGGACTTATATTGATAAGTTCTTGATTGTATATTTGGACGATATTTTGATTTTTTCCGATGATTGGGAGTCTCATGTGGAACAGGTCAGGATGGTATTTCAGATCCTTCATGGCAATGCCCTGTTTGTGAAAGGGTCTAAGTGTCTCTTTGGGGTGCAGAAGGTTTCCTTTTTGGGCTTTATTTTTTCTCCCTCGTCTATAGAGATGGATCCGGTTAAGGTTCAGGCCATTCATGATTGGAATCAGCCCACATCCGTGAAGAGCCATCAGAAATTTTTGGGTTTTGCAAATTTTTATCGCCGTTTCATTGCTAATTTTTCCAGCGTGGTTAAACCCTTGACCGATTTGACGAAGAAAGGCGCTGATGTGGCGAATTGGTCCTCTGCGGCTGTCTCTGCCTTTCAGGAGCTTAAACATCGATTTACTTCTGCTCCGGTGTTGCGCCAACCGGATGTTTCTCTTCCGTTTCAAGTTGAGGTTGACGCTTCTGAGATTGGGGCAGGGGCCGTTTTGTCTCAGAGGGATCCTGTTGGCTCCTTAATGAAACCGTGTGCCTTCTTTTCCCGTAAGTTTTCGCCTGCTGAACGCAATTATGATGTCGGCAATTGAGAGTTGTTGGCTATGAAGTGGGCGTTTGAGGAGTGGCGACATTGGCTTGAGGGAGCTAAGCACCGTATTGTGGTCTTGACCGATCATAAGAATTTGATTTACCTCGAGACTGCCAAACGGCTGAATCCTAGACAGGCTCGATGGGCCTTGTTTTTTTCCCATTTTGATTTCGTGGTCTCGTACCTTCCGGGTTCTAAGAACATTAAGGCTGATGCCCTCTCTAGGAGTTTTTTGCCTGATTCTCCTGAGGTCTTAGAACCGGTCGGTATTCTGAAAGAAGGGGTGGTCCTTTCCCCTGATTTACGACGGGTTCTTCAGGAATTTCAGGCTGACAAACCTGACCGCTGTCCTGTGGGGAAACTGTTTGTTCCTGACAGATGGACTAGTAGAGTGATTTCTGAGGTTCACTATTCCGTGTTGGCTGGTCATCCTGGCATTTTTGGTACCAGAGACTTGGTTGGTAGGTTCTTTTGGTGGCCTTCTTTGTCGCGTAATGTGCGTTCTTTTGTGCAGTCCTGTGGGACTTGTGCGCGGGCCAAGCCTTGTTGTTCCCGTGCTAGTGGGTTGCTTTTGCCATTGTCGGTCCCTGAGAGGCCCTGGATGCATATTTCTATGGATTTTATTTCCGATCTTCCGGTTTCCCAGAGGATGTCGGTTATCTGGGTTGTTTGTGACCGGTTCTCTAAGATGGTTCATTTGGTGCCTTTGCCTAAATTGCCTTCCTCTTCGGATTTGGTTCCGTTGTTTTTTCAGCATGTGGTCCGTTTGCATGATATTCCAGAGAATATTGTGTCCGACAGAGGTTCCCAGTTTGTTTCTAGGTTTTGGCCAGCCTTTTGTGCCAGGCTGGGCATTGTTTTGTCTTTTTCTTCTGCGTTTCATCCTCAGACAAATGGTCAGACTGAGCGAACTAATCAGACTTTGGAGACTTATTTGAGATGCTTTGTGTCTGCTGATCAGGATGATTGGGTGGCTTTCTTGCCATTGGCCGAGTTTGCCCTTAATAATCGGGCTAGTTCGGCTACTTTGGTTTCGCCTTTCTTTTGTAATTTTGGTTTTCATCCTCGTTTTTCTTCTGGGCAGGTTGAGCCTTCTGACTGTCCTGGTGTGGATTCTGTGGTCGACAAGTTGCAGCAGATTTGGGCTCATGTGGTGGACAATTTTGTGTTGTCTCAGGAGGAGGCTCAACGTTTTGCTAACCGTCGTCGGTGTGTTGGTTCCCGGCTTCGGGTTGGGGATCTGGTCTGGTTGTCTTCCCGTCATGTTCCTATGAAGTTTTCTTCTCCTAAGTTTAAGCCTCGGTTTATTGGTCCTTATAGGATTTCTGAGATTATTAATCCGGTGTCTTTTCGACTGGCGCTTCCGGCCTCTTTTGCGATCCATAATGTCTTCCATAGATCTTTATTGCGGAAATATGTGGAGCCCGTTGTTCCCTCTGTTGATCCTCCGGCCCCTGTGGTGGTTGATGGGGAGTTGGAATATGTTGTTGAGAAGATTTTGGATTCCCGTTTTTCGAGGCGGAAGCTTCAGTACCTTGCCAAATGGAAGGGTTATGGCCAGGAGGATAATTCTTGGGTTTCTGCCTCTGATATCCATGCCGTTAATTTGGTTCGTGCCTTTAATCGGGCTCATCCTGATCGGCCTGAGGGTTCGGTGACCCCTCCTCAAGGGGGGGGTACTGTTGTGAATTCAGCTTTTGGGCTCCCTCCGGTGGTTGTCGAGGGTAATGCAGTTGTGCCTGGACTGCAGGAGTGGACAGGTGTATCTACTAATTGCAAAACTGACTGGGGTATATAGCTTTGCAGGATCCTTTAAGGTACCGTCACACTATACGATTTAGCTACGATCACGACCAGCGATATGACCTGGCCGTGATCGTAGGTAAATCGTAGTGTGGTCGCTGGGGAGCTGTCACACAGACAGCTCTCCAGCGACCAACGATGCCGAGGTCCCTGGGTAACCAGGGTAAACATCGGGTAACTAAGCGCAGGACCGCGCTTAGTTACCCGATGTTTACCCTGGTTACAAGCGTTAAACTAAAAAAAAAAAAACAGCACATACTTACATTCTGGTGTCCGTCAGGTCCCTTGCAGTCTGGTTCCCGCACTCAGTGACTGCCGGCCGTAAAGTGAAAGTGAAAGCACAGCCGCTGTGCTCTGCTTTCACTTTACGGCCGGCAGTCACAGTGCGGGAAGCAGACGGCAAGGGACCTGACAGACACCAGAATGTAAGTATGTGCTGTTTGTTTTTTTTTAGTTTAACGCTTGTAACCAGGGTAAACATCGGGTAACTAAGCGCGGTCCTGCGCTTAGTTACCCGATGTTTACCCTGGTTACAAGCGAACGCATCGCTGGATCGCATCGCTAGATCGCTAGATCGGTGTCACACACACCGATCTAGCGATGACAGCGGGAGATCCAGCGATGAAAGAAAGTTCTAAACGATCTGCTACGACGTACGATTCTCAGCAGGATCCCTGATCGCTGCTGCGTGTCAGACACAGCGATATCGTAACGATATCGCTGGAACGTCACGAATCGTACCGTCGTAGCGATCGAAAAGTTATAGTGTGACGGTACCCTTAGTCAGTGCCAGTTGTCCATTGTTCTTGAAGGATTCACTTCCCTGCTGGTCTCTCCAGTTTGCTGTGTTTTTCTACAAAGATAAGTCCTGGCTTTGTTTTTGCTGTCCACCTGCTGTGGACCTTATCGTTCTGTGCATTTTCATGTTTTTGTCTTGTCCAGCTTAGTCTGTGAAGGATTTTTTGCAGCCTAGCTATTTCTCTGGAGATGCAGATATACCCCCCATGTCTTTAGTCAGATGTGGTGATTCGTATTTTCTGCGGTGGATATTTTCTAGTGTTTTTATACTGACCGCATAGTACTCTGTTCTTTTCTTTGTTTTTAGCTAGCATGGCCTCCTGTGCTAAAATCTGATTTCATATCTGCGTATGTTATTTCCCTCTCCTCTCACAGTCAATATTTGTGGGGGGCTATCTATCCTTTGGGGATTTTCTCTGAGGCAAGATAGGTTTCCTGTTTCTGTCTTTAGGGGTAGTTAGATCTTAGGCTGTGCCGAGGGGTCTAGGGAGTGTTAGGTACCCCCCACGGCTACTTCTAGTTGTGCTGCTAGGTTCAGGGTTTGCGGTCAGTACAGGGACCACCTTCTCCAGAGTCCGTCTCATGCTGCTCCTGGGCCACCAGATCATAACAGTACAACTGGCTAACAATGAGTTAAACGCATCTTAGAAGAAGGGAAGGAAAGTGCTGAGCCATTTTTTTTTCTGTAGTCTGTTGTGTCTTTCCTTTTCTCTTTACCTCTGGGTGGCTACGGAGTCTAGTATTAACATGAATGTTCAGGAGTTAGTTTCTCGGGTGGATCAGCTTGCTGCTAGGGTACAGGGTATTTCAGATTTCATTGTCCAGACTCCTGCCTTAGAACCTAAGATTCCCACTCCTGATTTATTCTTTGGTGACAGATCCAAATTTTTGAGTTTCAAAAATAACTGTAAACTGTTTTTTGCGTTGAGACCCCGGTCTCCTGGTGATCCTATTCAGCAGGTTAAAATCATCATATCTCTGCTGCGTGGTGACCCACAGGATTGGACATTTTCCCTGGAATCTGGCAATCCTGCTTTGCTTAATGTTGATTCGTTCTTTCAGGCATTGGGGTTGTTGTATGATGAGCCTAATTCTGTGGATCAAGCTGAGAAAATCTTATTAGCCCTGTGTCAAGGTCAAAAAGCGGTAGAATTGTATTGCCAGAAATTTAGAAAATGGTCTGTACTGATTAAATGGAATGAGGATGCCTTGGCGGCAATTTTCAGAAATGGTCTTTCTGAATCCGTTAAAGATTTTATGGTGTGGTTCCCCACGCCTGCTCGTCTGAGTGATTCTATGTCTCTGGCCATTCAGATTGATCGGCGCTTGCGCGAGAGCAGAGTTGTGCACACTGTGGCGTTGTCCTCTGAGCGGAGCCCTGAGCCTATGCAGTGTGATAGGATTTTGTCTAGAGCTGAATGTCAAACATTCAGGCGTCAGAATAGGTTGTGTTTTTACTGCGGCGATTCTGCTCATGTTATTTCTGATTGCCCTAAGCGTACTAAGAGAATCGCTAGTTCTGTTGCCATCAGTACTATACAACCTAAATTTCTGTTATCTGTGACCTTGATCTGCTCATTATCATCATTTTCTGTCATGGCATTTGTGGATTCAGGCGCCGCTCTGAACTTAATGGACTTAGAATTTGCCAGACGTTGTGGTTTTCCCTTGCAGCCTTTGCAGAACCCTATTCCTTTGAGGGGCATTGATGCTACACCGTTGGCTAAAAATAAACCTTAGTTTTGGACACAGCTGACCATGCGCATGGCGCCAGCCCATCAGGAAGATTGTCGTTTTCTGGTGTTGCATAATTTGCATGATGATATTGTGCTGGGTTTTCCATGGTTGCAGCTACATAATCCGGTGTTAGATTGGAAATCCATGTCTGTGACTAGTTGGGGTTGTCAGGGGGTTCATGATCAGGTTCCTTTGATGTCAATTTCCTCTTCCCCCTCTTCTGAACTTCCTGAGTTCTTGTCTGACTTCCAGGATGTATTCGATGAGCCCAAATCCAGTTCCCTTCCACCGCATAGGGACTGTGATTGTGCTATTGACTTGATTCCAGGTTGTAAGTTTCCTAAGGGCCGACTTTTCAACCTGTCTGTGCCTGAACATACCGCCATGCGGAGCTATATTAAGGAGTCTTTGGAGAAAGGGCATATTCGGCCATCTTCTTCACTGTTGGGAGCGGGGTTCTTTTTTGTTGCCAACAAGGATGGCTCCTTGAGACCCTGTATTGATTATCGCCTCTTGAATAAGATCACGGTTGAATTTCAATACCCCTTGCCTTTGCTTACTGATTTGTTTGCTAGGATTAGGGGGTCTAGCTGGTTTACTAAGATTGACCTTCGAGGGGCATATAATCTTATTCGTATCAAGCAGGGTGACGAATGGAAAACTGCATTTAATACGCCCGAAGGCCATTTTGAATACCTTGTGATGCCATTCGGACTCTCTAATGCCCCATCTGTGTTCCAATCCTTCATGCATGATATCTTTCGGAGTTATCTTGATAAATTCATGGTTGTATATTTGGATGATATTTTGATTTTTTCCAATGATTGGGAGTCTCATGTGAAACAGGTCAGGATGGTATTTCAGATCCTCCGTAATAATGCTTTATTTGTGAAGGGGTCTAAGTGCCTCTTTGGAGTGCAGAAGGTTTCTTTTTTGGGTTTCATTTTTTCTCCCTCATCTTTAGAAATGGATCCGGTTAAGGTTCAGGCCATTCATGATTGGATTCAGCCCACATCTGTGAAGAGCCTTCAGAAATTCTTGGGCTTTGCTAATTTTTATCGTCGTTTCATTGCCAACTTCTCCAGTGTGGTTAAACCTCTAACCAATTTGACCAAGAAAGGCGCTGATGTGACGAATTGGTCCTCCGCGGCTGTTTCTGCCTTTCAGGAGCTTAAACGCCGATTTACTTCTGCCCCTGTGTTGCGTCAGCCAGATGTTTCTCTTCCATTTCAGGTTGAGGTTGACGCATCTGAGATTGGGGCAGGGGCCGTTTTGTCTCAGAGGAATTCTGATGGTTCCTTGATGAAACCGTGTGCCTTCTTTTCTCAGAAGTTTTCGCCTGCGGAACGCAATTATGATGTCGGCAATCGGGAGTTGTTGGCTATGAAGTGGGCATTTGAGGAGTGGCGACATTGGCTTCAGGGGGCCAAGCACCGTATTGTGGTCCTGACCGATCATAAGAATCTGATTTACCTCGAGTCTGCCAAACGGCTGAATCCTAGACAGGCTCGATGGTCCCTGTTTTTCTCCCGTTTTGATTTTGTGGTCTCGTACATTCCTGGTACTAAGAATGTTAAGGCGGATGCCCTCTCTAGGAGTTTTTTTCCTGATTTCCCTGGGGTTCTTGAGCCGGTCGGCATTTTGAAGGAAGGGGTGATTCTTTCTGCCATCTCCCCAGATTTGCGACGGGTTCTTCAGGAATTTCAGGCTGATAAGCCTGACCGCTGTCCTGTGGGGAAACTGTTTGTTCCTGATAGATGGACTAGTAAAGTGATTTCTGAGGTTCATTGTTCTGTGTTGGCTGGCCATCCTGGGATTTTTGGTACCAGAGATTTGGTTAGTAGGTCCTTTTGGTGGCCTGCTTTGTCACGGGATGAGCGTTCTTTTGTGCAGTCCTGTGTGATTTGTGCGCGGGCTAAGCCTTGCTATTCCCGCGCTAGTGGGTTGCTTTTGCCATTGCCGGTCCCTGAGAGACCTTGGACGCATATTTCTATGGATTTTATTTCAGAGCTTCCGGTTTCCCAGAGGATGTCTGTTATCTGGGTGGTTTGTGACCGGTTTTCTAAGATGGTTCATTTGGTGCCTATGCCTAAATTGCCTTCTTCTTCTGATTTGGTTCCATTGTTTTTTCAGCATGTGGTACGTTTGCATGGTATTCCGGAGAATATTGTGTCCGACAGAGGTTCCCAGTTTGTTTCTAGGTTTTGGCGGGCCTTTTGTGCCAAACTGGGCATTGATTTGTCTTTTTCCTCTGCATTCCATCCTCAGACAAATGGCCAGACTGAGCGAACTAATCAGACCTTGGAGACCTATTTGAGATGCTTTGTGTCTGCTGATCAGGATGATTGGGTGGCTTTTTTGCCATTGGCCGAGTTTGCCCTTAATAATCGGGCTAGTTTGGCTACTTTGGTTTTGCCTTTTTTTTGTAATTTTGGTTTTCATCCTCGTTTTTCTTCTGGGCAGGTTGAGCCTTCTGACCTTCCTGGTGTGGATTCTGTGGTCGACAGGTTGCAGCAGATTTGGGCTTATGTGGTGGACAATTTGGTGCTGTCTCAGGAGGAGGCTCAGCGTTTTGCTAATCGTCGTCGGTGTGTTGGTTCCCGGCTTCGGGTTGGTGATCTGGTTTGGTTATCTTCCCGTCATGTTCCTATGAAGATTTCTTCCCCTAAGTTTAAGCCTCGATATATTGGTCCTAATAGGATTTCTGAGATTATTAATCCGGTGTCCTTTCGCCTGGCGCTTCCGGCCTCTTTTGCTATTCATAATGTCTTCCATAGATCTTTGTTGCGGAAATATGTGGAGCCCGTTGTTCCCTCTGTTGATCCTCCGGCCCCTGTATTGGTCGATGGGGAGTTGGAATATGTTGTTGAGAAGATTTTGGATTCCCGTTTTTCGAGGCGGAAGCTTCAGTACCTTGTCAAGTGGAAGGGTTATGGCCAGGAGGATAATTCTTGGGTTTCTGCCTCTGATGTCCATGCCGTTGATTTGGTTTGTGCCTTTCATCGGGCTCATCCTGATCGGCCTGGGGGCTCTGGTGAGGGTTCGGTGACCCCTCCTCAAGGGGGGGGTACTGTTGTGAATTCAGCTTTTGGGCTCCCTCCGGTGGTTGTAGAGGGTAATGCAGTTGTGCCTGGACTGCAGGAGTGGACAGGTGTATCTACTAATTGCAAAACTGACTGGGATATATAGCTTTGCAGGATCCTTTAGTCAGTGCCAGTTGTCCATTGTTCTTGAAGGATTCACTTTCCTGCTGGTCTCTCCAGTTTGCTGTGTTTTTCTACAAAGATAAGTCCTGGCTTTGTTTTTGCTGTCCACCTGCTGTGGACCTTATCGTTCTGTGCATTTTCATGTTTTTGTCTTGTCCAGCTTAGTCTGTGAAGGATTTTTTGCAGCCTAGCTATTTCTCTGGAGATGCAGATATACCCCCCATGTCTTTAGTCAGATGTGGTGATTCGTATTTTCTGCGGTGGATATTTTCTAGTGTTTTTATACTGACCGCATAGTACTCTGTTCTTTTCTTTCTTTTTAGCTAGTATGGCCTCCTGTGCTAAAATCTGATTTCATATCTGCGTATGTTATTTCCCTCTCCTCTCACAGTCAATATTTGTGGGGGGCTATCTATCCTTTGGGGATTTTCTCTGAGGCAAGATAGGTTTCCTGTTTCTGTCTTTAGGGGTAGTTAGATCTTAGGCTGTGCCGAGGGGTCTAGGGAGTGTTAGGTACCCCCCACGGCTACTTCTAGTTGTGCTGCTAGGTTCAGGGTTTGCGGTCAGTACAGGGACCACCTTCTCCAGAGTCCGTCTCATGCTGCTCCTGGGCCACCAGATCATAACACTGGGGACTCTGTTGAGGGTTCGGTGACCCCTCCTCAAGGGTCATGTACTGTTGTGAATTCTGCTTTTGGGCTCCCTCCGATGGTTGTAGGTGGTAATGCAGTTGTCCCTGGCCTGCAGTCCTGGACAGGTGTATCTGCTAATTGCAATTCTGACTGGGGTATTTAGGTTTGCAGGACTCATTAGTCCTTGCCAGTTGTCAATGTTTCTTTGGAAGTGTTGGATCCCTGTCTGGCTTCTCCTGCTTAGCTGCCAATTCAGCAAAGATAAGTGTCTGTTACTTTTTCTATGGCACACAAGCTGTGTGCTTGTTTTTTGATTGTTTTCCTGCTCTGAGTGTAGGAGTCTCTAGAGTTGCAGATATACGTTCCACGTCTTTAGTTAGATGGAGGAATTTTTTGTATAATCTGCTGTGGATATTTTTGGAAGGGTTTTAATACTGACCGCACAGGACTCTGTTCTATCCTTTCCTATTTTAGCTAGAGTGGCCTCATGTGCTAAATCCTGTTTTCTGCCTGTGTTTGTCTTTCCTCTCCTACTCACAGAAAATATTTGTGGGGGGCTGCCTATCCTTTGGGGTTCTGCTCTGAGGCAAGGTAGAATTCCTATTTCCATCTTTAGGGGTATTTAGTTCTCCGGCTGTGACGAGGTGTCTAGGGCTTGTTAGGTACACCCCACGGCTACTTCTAGTTGCGGTGTTAAGATCAGTATTTGCGGTCAGTATAGTTACCACTTACTCCAGTGAAAGTTTTCATGCTGCTCCAAGGTCACCAAATCATAACAGACTGGGACATCTGAAGAAGCGCAATCTTTTGTCATCAAATGAACAATTCCTGGATTTTGTTATTTGTTATACATTGAGGTTCAGAAGGCATAGTTGCAGCCGTGGAAAAATAATCTGCAATTAACAGGGTTGTGCCTGTTGCTTCACAATCGATCCAGGTGAGTAGAAGCCACTTACCTCTACTCCAAATTATTTATCTGCTCAAGGAGCGCTTTCCATCTGTTTTTTCTACATTATATTCCAAGTGGCACAGAGGTTAACATAGCGCTTTTGGTCCTTCATTTCAGTGATTGTCGGAGTCTCAATACCCAGATCCCCACTAACTACGGTTTATGTCATGTTTAATATTTTATGAAACGGTAATTAATCTTTAAATTTGTGAAATCAGATTCCACACTAAAGTTTGAACTTAGTCGGCAGTACATTAAGTGTACACATGGCCTGAAGGTAAGTGCTCCTCCAAACAAGAAACATATCAACAATTTCACTAAACTAGATATTAATTGGACATAACAGAAAAATATAATATCCTTAAAGAGCAGGTCCACCTTCCCAATTATTATTTCAAAAGCAGCAACATGAAAAAATGAAGTTTGCCATTCCATCTAATTAAAAATATATATTGTTTGTGTCTAAAGATCTTCTAGAGACATATATTATTCTAAAATAATCTGTATAGTCTGACTACACAGAAATATTACCCTTCAACTATCCACTAATTTTTGATAACTTACCAAAGTCAGAAAAAACTGTGAATTGATTTGCACCGATACCTTTGAAACTCATAGGTCTCATTAGCAGTCATAGACATTTATTTTCTTACTAGCTATTGAACCCGTACTACGCACGCATTTATATTGGTATGTGGTCTCCATCCTGGTATGTGCTGCTCCATCCTGCGTCCCCATCCTGTCATGTGCTGCTCCCATCCTGCGTCCCCATCCTGTCATGTGCTGCTCCCATCCTGCGCCCCCATTCTGACATGTGCTGCTCCCATCCTGCATCCCCGTTTTGTCATGTGCTGCCCTATTCTATCATGTGCTGCTCCCATCCTGCGCCCCCGTTCTTTAATTTGCTGCTCCCATCCATATGCCCCATACACTGCTCCATAAAGGTTGATGGCCCCCATAAGATGCTCCATAGTATATGCCCCCGTACACTGCTCCATAAAGGTTTATGGCCCCCATAAGATGCTCCATAGTGTATTCCCCGTACGCTGTTCCATAAAGGTTTATGGCCCCCATAAGATGCTCCATGGTATATGCCACCGTACACTGTTCCATTATGGTTTATGGCCCCCATAAGATGCTCCATAGTATATGCCCTCTACACTGCTCCATTATGGTTTATGGCCCCCATAAGATGCTCCATAGTGTATGCCCCGTACGCTGTTCCATAAAGGTTTATGGCCCCCATAAGATGCTCCATGGTATATGCCCCCGTACACTGCTCCATTATGGTTTATGACCCCCATAAGATGCTCCATAGTGTATGCCCCGTACGCTGTTCCATAAAGGTTTATGGCCCCCATAAGATGCTCCATACTATATGCCCCCGTACACTGCTCCATTATGGTTTATGGCCCCATAAGATGCTCCATTATGGTTTATGGCCCCATAAGATGCTCCATTGTATATGCCCCGTATGCTGCTGCAATATATAAAAAAAAATACTCACCTATGGTCGCTGGGCGCCGAGTACTGGGGGGCCTGAGCAGGCGGGGACACCGGCGCGCTGTGGGGGTCAGGTGCCGGTATCGCAGCCAACTCAGGCCCCCCAGCACTTGCTATATTCACCTGGCCCCGTTCCACCGCTGCGCGTGCATTAAGCGCGTCATCGCGCCCTCTGAACTGAAGGTCACAGGCCGAGGACCGGGAAGATGGCGGCGCGCAGCGGTGGAACGGGGCCAGGTGAATATAGCTCATACTTACCCTCCTGGCGGTCCCTGCTTCTCTGTTGGAGATCGCGGTGTGCGTTCAGTGTTTATGCATACCGCGATCTCCTGGGAGCGTCACTCTGAGGCCCAGACTGCGCCGGCGCTTGCGCAGTCTATAAAGGCTTCGGACAGAGTGACGCTCCCAGCGTTATATTATAGATTTATTTACTATGCTTTGTGTTATGATCAGGTGACCTTGGAGCAGCATGAAAACTTTCACTGGAGTAGGTGGTAACTATACTGACCGCAAACCCTGATCTTATCACCGCAACTAGAAGTAGCCGTGGGGTGTGCCTAACAAAACCTAGACACCTCGACACAGCCGGAGGACTAAATACCCCTATAGATGGAAATAGGAATTTCTACCTTGCCTCAGAGCAGAACCCCAAAGGATAGGCAGCCCCCCACAAATATTGACTGTGAGTAGAAGAGGAAAAGACACACGTAAGCAGGAAACAGGATTTAGCAAATGAGGCACACACTAGCTAAATAGGAAAGGATAGGACAGGATACTAGGCGGTCAGTATTAAAAATCCTTCCAAAAATATCCACAGCAGAAAATACAAAAAGTCCACCATCTAACTAAAGATGTGGAGCGTATATCTGCATCTCCAGAGAATCCAACAAGACCGAGAAAACACTGACACAGTCTAAGCTGGACAAGAGAAAAACAAATGAATAGCATAGAATATAAGCACACTGCATGTGTGCCACAGAAACAAAAACCAGAAACTTATCTTTGCTGAATTGACAGCTCAGCAGGAGAAGCCAGAAAGTGATCAAACACTTCAGAAGAAACATTGACAACTGGAAAGGACTAAAGAATCCTGCACACCTAAATATCCCAGTCAGAACTGCAATCATCAGATACACCTGGCCAAGACTGTGACTCAGAGACAACTGCATTCCCACCTACAACCACTGGAGGGAACCCAAGAGCAGAATTCACAACAGCTTTGCTTATATACTGCCATCATTCAAACTCCTTGCAGATGTTGTCCTTGAACCCAGGATTTTAACCCAGGCCCCCAGCACTGCAAGGCAACAGTGCTAACCACTGAGCCACCATTCTACCCATAGAGCATGACATAATAGAAGATTTTTAATTTTGCAACTCTGAAAATTGCTTCGTATTTCAGAAACATTGGAATAATAAGAAAAATGGTTGAAATCTAGATCTTCCCCTTTGGACTGCAGTAAGCCATACTTTTCAAGAAGTGTTACTGTTCAAACACTTGTTGTGTTAAGGACTCACCCGGGTTGGAGTAGTAGTATTGCATCCACTAGGACCAGCAGCTGCAGGTAGCATAGTCAGGGATAGCCAAGGAGTCAGTACACAGGAGCATTATGTAACATAGTAAGGGATAACCAAGGAGTTGATACACAGGAGCATCAGTATAATCTTAGAAGAAATGAAGGAACAGGTGAAAGGAAGCTTGACTAGAGGCTGGTAGCTCAATAATATCGTGGAATGGAGTGCAATGCCAGGTTTAAATGGGATGCTGAATCAGGGTGGAGACAATCAGTAACTCACGGTGGAGACAATCAAAAAACACAGGTACAAGCATCTGGGTTAACACGGAACTGTCCAGCAAGCTGAATAGCTCAGAGGGAAGAACTGCTGCCTGGTGCACAAGAGCTGCTGGGTTCCAGTCCTGACAGTTTGCTTGCTAACTATTGGCCTCTCATCATGTTTCCTGATTATTTGTATTCATCTTTAGAACTGATTACTCCTATTCTTCTACAGACATTAAACCTTGCTGCAGTCTGTGAAGATCAATGTAGTAAAAAGGAGGCTGAGTTCATGCACTAGGAAGAATAAATATACTTGGCATAATAGAAATGATATATACTGCTGACCACCAATGTATATACAGCTCTGGCAAAAATTAAGAGACCACCATATCAAAGTCCTATCATGGGCAGCCCCATTGAAAACCTCTGGAATGTAATCAAGAGGATGATGGATAGTCACAAGCCATGAAACAAAGAAGAACTGCTTACATTTTTGAGCCAGAAGCAGTGTGAAAGACTGGTGGAAAGCATGCCAAGACGCTTGAAAGCTGTGATTAAAAATCATGGTTATTCCACAAAATATTGATTTCTGAATTCTTCCTGAGTTAAAACATTAGTATTGTTGTTTCTAAATGATTATGAACTTGTTTTCTTAGCATTATTTGAGGTCTGAAAGCCCTGGGTTTTTTTTTTTTATTTTAACCATTTTTCTTTGTCAGAAAAAAAATACAAAATTTATTGGCTGGAAATTCAGAGACATGTTGTCAGAAGTTTATAGAATAAATTAACAATTTACATTTTACTCAAAAATATCAAGAGAAAAATCAGACAAACTGAACATTTTGCAGTGGTCTTTTCATTCCTGCAGACTGTGAGCCCTCGTGGGCAGGTTCCTCCCTCCTTATGTACCTGTGTGCCTTATTTTTTGCTCATGTTTAATGTATTTGTCAATATTTGCCCCCTTTTTCACATGTAAAGCGCCATGGAATAAATGGAGCTATAAAAAAGTATAATAATAATAATTTTTGCCAGAGTTGTATGTAGTGAATATTCCAATACACACATGTTATCTGTGTTATTTAGATGAATGGCTCACATAAAAAAATGCCTTCAACATGGCCATGTATTAAATAGTTGCCCATACATATGTTAGTGGCAACATTTTATATTACATTTTCCCTGCCTTAGCTAACTGTCAGAGATTAAAGGGAACCTGTCACCCCCAAAATCACGGGTGAGGTAAGCCCACTGGCATAAGGGGCTTATCTACCGCATTCTGGAATGTTGTAGATAAGCCCCTGATGTATCCTAAAAGATGAGAAAAAGACGTTAGATTATACTCACCCAGGGGAGTTCCCGTTGTTGGTCCGGGTCCGGCACCTCCCATCTTCATCAGATGACGTCTTCTTCTGGTCTTCACGCTGTGGCTCCAGCGCAGGCGTACTTTGTCGGCCCTGTTGAGGTCAGAGAGGCCCGACGCCTGCGCACTGCAGTACTTTGCTCTGCCCTCAACAGGGCAGACAAAGTACGCCTGCGCTGGAGCCGCAGCGTGAAGACCAGAAGAGGACGTCATCTGATGAAGATAGGAGGCGCCGGACCCGGACCAACAACAGGAATGCCCCTGGGTGAGTATAATCTAACGTCTTTTTGTCATCTTCCAGGTTACATCGGGGGTTATCTACAGCATTCCAGAATACTGTAGATAAGCCCCTGATGCCGGTGGGCTTACCTCACCCGTGATTTTGGAGGTGACAGGTTCCCTTTAAATAAGATGTGGTAATTCACTAATTACCAGGGTTTCTTTATCCCTAGATGGGGATGACCAGTAGAAAACAAACATGATACAACAACAAACATATCTTAGAATCAGTATGGAAGTCTTGAAAGTCGCTGCCATTCCGACCCATGACGCAGCATATGCGTCATGGAAAGATCACGTCCCTGCAGATCGGGTGAAAGGGTTAACTGCAATTTCACCCGGCCTGCAGGGACAGGGGGAGTGGTACTTTAGCCCGGGGGGGTGGCTTCACCCCCCCGTGGCTATGATCGCTCTGATTGGCTGTTGAAAGTGAAACTGCCAATCAGAGCGATTTGTAATATTTCACCTAAAAAACTGGTGAAATATTACAATCCAGCCATGGCCGATGCTGCAATATCATCGGCCATGGCTGGAAACACTAATGTGCCCCCACCCCACCCCACCGATCGCCCCCCCAGCCCTCCGATCTGTGGTCCGCTCCCCTCCGTCCTGTGCTCCGCTCCCCCGTCCTCCTGTCCGCTTCCCCCGTGCTCCAATCCCACCCCCCGTGCTCCAATCCCACCCCCCCGTGCTCCAATCCCACCCCCCTGCACTCCGATCCACCCCCCCACACTGCGATCCACCCCCCCGTTCTCCGATCCACCCCCCGTGTTACGATCCCCCCCCATGCTCCGATCCACCCCCCCCCCCCATGCTCCGACGCCCCCCCTGTGCCCTGATCTCCCCCCCATTATACTTACCTAGCCTCCCGGGGTCCGTCCGTCTTCTTTCCTGGGCGCCGCCATCTTCTAAAACGGCGGGCGCATGCGCAGTGCGCCCGCCGAATCTGCCGGCCGGCAGATTCGTTCCAGAGGGAATTTTGATCACTGTGATAAAACCTCACAGTGATCAAAATAAAAAAAAACAGTAAATGACCCCCCCCCCCCCTTTGTCACCTCCATAGGTAGGAACAATAATAAAATAAAGAATTTTTTTTTTCCACACTAAGGTTGGAGTTAGAACTAGGGTTAGGGTTAGGGGTAGGGTTAGGGTTAGGGGTAGGGTTAGGGATAGGGTTAGGGTTAGGGTTAGGGTTTCGGTGTGTGCACACGTATTCTGGTCCTCTGCGGATTTTTCCGCAGCGGATTTCATAAATCCGCAGTGCTAAACCGCTGTGGATTTATCGCGGATTTACCGCGGTTTTTCTGCGCATTTCACTGCGGTTTTACAACTGCAGTTTACTATTGGAGCAGTTGTAAAACCGCTGTGGAATCCGCAGAAAGAAGTGACATGCTGCGGAATGTAAACCGCTGCGTTTCCGTGCAGTTTTTCTGCAGCATGTGCACAGCGATTTTTGTTTCCCATAGGTTTACATTGAACTGTAAACTCATGGGAAACTGCTGCGGATCCGCAGCGTTTTCCGTAGCGTGTGCACATACCTTTAGAATTAGGCTATGTGCACACGGTGCGGATTTGGCTGCGGATCCGCAGCAGAGTTCCATCAGGTTTACAGTACCATGTAAACATATGGAAAACCAAATCCGCTGTGCCCATGGTGCGGAAAATACCACGCGGAAATGCTGCGTTGTATTTTCCGCAGCATGTCAATTCTTTGTGCGGATTCCGCAGAGTTTTACACCTGTTCCTAAATAGGAATCCGCAAGTGAAATCCGCACAAAAAACACTGGCAATCCGCGGTAAATCCGCAGGTAAAACACAGTGCCTTTTACCCGCGGATTTTTCAAAAATGGTGCTGAAAAATCTCACACGAATCCGCAACGTGGGCACATAGCCTTAGGGTTAGGGTTGGGTTGGAATTAGGGTTGTGGTTAGGGTTAGGGGTGTGTTGGGGTTAGGGTTGTGATTAGGGTTATGGCTACAGTTGGGATAAGGGTTAGGGGTGTGTTGGGGTTAGTGTTGAAGGTAGAATTGAGGGTTTTCCACTGTTTAGGCACATCAGGGGGTCTCCAAACGCAACATGGCGCCACCATTGATTCCAGCCAATCTTGTATTCAAAAAGTCAAATGGTGCTCCCTCACTTCCGAGCCCCGACGTGTGCCCAAACAGTGGTTTACCCCCACATATGGGGTACCAGCATACTCAGGACAAACTGCGCAACAATAACTGGGGTCCAATTTCTCCTGTTACCCTTGAGAAGATAAAAAATTGCTTGCTAAAACATCATTTTTGAGGAAAGAAAAATGATTTTTTATTTTCACGGCTCTGCGTTGGAAACGTCTGTGAAGCACTTGGGGGTTCAAAGTGCTCACCACATATCTAGATAAGTTCTTTGGGGGGTCTAGTTTACAAAATGGGGTCACTTGTGGGGGGTTTCTACTGTTTAGGCACACCAGGGGCTCTGCAAACGCAACATGATGTCCGCAGACCATTCCATCAAAGTCTGCATTTCAAAAGTCACTACTTCCCTTCTGAGCCCCGACGTGTGCCCAAACAGTGGTTTACCCCCACACATGGGGTATCAGCGTACTCAGGAGAAACTGGACAAAAACTTTTGGGGTCCAGTTTCTCCTGTAACCCTTGGGAAAATAAAAAATTTTGGGCTAAAAAATTATTTTTGAGGAAAGAAAACGGATTTATTATTTTCACGGCTCTGCGTTATAAACTTCTGTGAAGCACTTGGGGGTTGAAAGTGCTCACCACATACCTAGATAAGTTCCTTTCGGGGTCTAGTTTCCAAAATGGGGTCACTTGTGGGGGGTTTCTACTGTTTAGCCACATCAGGGGCTCTACAAACGCAACGTGACGCCCGTAGAGCATTGCATCAAAGTCTGCATTTCAAAACGTCACTCCTTCACTTCCGAGCCCCGGCATGTGCCCAAACAGTAGTTTACCCCCACATATGGGGTATCACCATACTCAGGAGACACTGTACAACAAATATTGGGGTCAAATTTCTCCTGTTACCCTTGGGAAAATTAAAAAATTCTGGGCTAAAAAATTATTTTTGAGGAAAGAAAACGTATTTATTATTTTCACTGCTCTGTGTTATAAACTTCTGTGAAGCACTTGGGGGGTTCAAAGTGCTCACCTCACATCTAGATAAGTTCCTTTCGGGGTCTAGTTTCCAAAATGGGGTCACTTGTGGGGGGTTTCTACTGTTCAGCCACATCAGGGGCTCTGCAAACGCAACGTGACGCCCGCAGAGCATTCCATCAAAGTCTGCATTTCAAAACGTCACTACTTCACTTCCGAGCCCCAGCATGTGCCCAAACAGTGGTTTATCCCCACATATGGGGTATCAGCGTACTCAGGAGAAACTGGACAACAACTTTTGGGGTCAAATTTCTCCTGTTACCCTTGGGAAAATAAAAAATTGCGGGCTAAAAAATCATTTTTGAGAAAAGAAAATTTTTTTTTATTTTCATGGCTCTGCGTTATAAACTTCTGTGAAGCACTTGAGGGTTCAAAGTGCTCACCACACATCTAGATTAGTTCCTTTCGGGGTCTAGTTTCCAAAATGGGGTCATTTGTGGGGGATCTCCAATGTTTAGGCACACAGGGGCTCTCCAAACGCGACATGGTGTCCGCTAATGATTGGAGCTAATTTTCCATTTAAAAAGCCAAATGGCGTGCCTTCCTTTCTGAGCCCTGCAGTGCGCCCAAACAGTGGTTTACCCCCACATATGGGGTATCTGCGTACTCAGGACAAACTGGACAATAAAATTTGTGGTCCAATTTCTCCTATTACCGTTGGCAAAATAGGAAATTCCAGGCTAAAAAATCATTTTTGAGGAAAGAAAAATTATTTTTTATTTTCATGGCTCTGCGTTATAAACTTCTGTGAAGCACCTGGGGGTTTAAAGTGCTCAGTATGCATCTAGATAAGTTCCTTGGGGGATCTAGTTTCCAAAATGGGGTCATTTGTGGGGGAGCTCCAATGCATAGGCACACAGGGGCTCTCCAAACGCGACATGGTGTCCGCTAACAATTGGAGCTAATTTTCCATTCAAAAAGTCAAAAGGCGCGCCTTCCCTTCCGAGCCCTGCCGTGTGCCCAAACAGTGGTTTACCCCCACATATGAGGTATCGGCGTACTCGGGAGAAATTGCCCAACAAACTTTAGGATCTATTTAATCCTATTGCTCATGTGAAAATGAAAAAATTGAGGTGAAAAGAAATTTTTTGTGAAAATAAAGTACTTTTTCATTTTTACAGATCAATTTGTGAAGCACCTGAGGGTTTAAAGTGCTCACTAGGCATCTAGATAAGTTCCTTGGGGGCCCAGTTTCCAAAATGGGGTCACTTGTGGGGGAGCTCCAATGTTTAGGCACACAGGGTCTCTCCAAACGCGACATGGTGTCCACTAATGATGGAGATAATTTTTCATTCAAAAAGTCAAATGGCGCTCCTTCCTGTTATGAAAGGCAATTCAGTATCACAATGGATATGGAGGTCAGAGCACATACAGTGATCTGACAATAACCCAAAATAATAGAACGAGCTCTGAGACGTGGGAACTCTGCAGACCGCAATTCCTGATCCTCTCCAAACACAACTAGAGGCAGCCGTGGATTGCGCCTAACGCTCCCTATGCAACTCGGCACAGCCTGAGAAACTAACTAGCCTGAAGATAGAAAAAATAAGCCTACCTTGCCTCAGAGAAATACCCCAAAGGAAAAGGCAGCCCCCCACATATAATGACTGTGAGTAAGATGAAAAGACAAACGTAGGGATGAAATAGATTCAGCAAAGTGAGGCCCGATATTCTAGACAGAACGAGGATAGGAAAGATAACTTTGCGGTCTACACAAAACCCTAAAGAAAACCACGCAAAGGGGCAAAAAGACCCTCCGTACCGAACTAACGGCACGGAGGTACACCCTTTGCGTCCCAGAGCTTCCAGCAAAACAAATAGACAAGCTGGACAGAAAAAATAGCAACAAATAGCAAAGAAGCACTTAGCTATGCAGAGCAGCAGGCCACAGGAATGATCCAGAGAAACACAAGTCCAACACTGGAACATTGACAGGAAGCATGAATCAAAGCATTAGGTGGGGTTAAGTAGAGAAGCACTTAACGACCTCACCAGATCACCTGAGGGAGGAAACTCAGAAGCAGCAGTACCAGTTTCCTCCACAAACGGAAGCTCCCAGAGAGAATCAGCCGAAGTACCACTTGTGACCACAGGAGGGAGCTCTGCCACAGAATTCACAACAGTACCCCCCCCCTTGAGGAGGGGTCACCGAACCCTCACCAGAGCCCCCAGGCCGACCAGGATGAGCCACATGAAAGGCACGAACAAGATCGGGAGCATGGACATCAGAGGCAAAAACCCAGGAATTATCCTCCTGAGCATAACCCTTCCATTTAACCAGATACTGGAGTTTCCGTCTTGAAACACGAGAATCCAAAATCTTCTCCACAATATACTCCAATTCCCCCTCCACCAAAACCGGGGCAGGAGGGTCAACAGATGGAACCATAGGTGCCACGTATCTCTGCAACAATGACCTATGGAAGACGTTATGTATGAAAAAAGAATCTGGGTGGGTCAGATGAAAAGACACAGGATTAATAACCTCAGAAATCCTATAAGGACCAATGAAACGAGGTTTAAACTTCGGAGAGGAAACCTTCATAGGAATATGACGAGATGATAACCAAACCAGATCCCCAACACGAAGTCGGGGACCCACACGGCGTCTGCGATTAGCGAAACGTTGAGCCTTCTCCTGGGACAAGGTCAAATTGTCCACTACATGAGTCCAAATCTGCTGCAACCTGTCCACCACAGTATCCACACCAGGACAGTCCGAAGACTCAACCTGTCCTGAAGAGAAACGAGGATGGAACCCAGAATTGCAGAAAAATGGCGAAACCAAGGTAGCCGAGCTGGCCCGATTATTAAGGGCGAACTCAGCCAAAGGCAAAAAGGACACCCAGTCATCCTGATCGGCAGAAACAAAGCATCTCAGATAGGTTTCCAAGGTCTGATTGGTTCGTTCGGTCTGGCCATTAGTCTGAGGATGAAAAGCCGAGGAAAAAGACAAGTCAATGCCCATCCTACCACAAAAGGCTCGCCAAAACCTCGAAACAAACTGGGAACCTCTGTCAGAAACGATATTCTCTGGAATGCCATGCAAACGAACCACATGCTGGAAGAACAATGGCACCAAATCAGAGGAGGAAGGCAACTTGGACAAGGGTACCAGATGGACCATCGTCGAAAAGCGATCACAGACCACCCAAATGACTGACATCTTCTGAGAGACGGGAAGATCTGAAATAAAATCCATAGAGATATGTGTCCAAGGTCTCTTCGGGACCGGCAAGGGAAAAAGCAACCCACTGGCACGAGAACAGCAGGGCTTAGCCCGAGCACAAATCCCACAGGACTGCACAAAAGAACGCACATCCCGCGACAGAGACGGCCACCAAAAGGATCTAGCCACTAACTCTCTGGTACCAAAGATTCCAGGATGACCAGCCAACACCGAACAATGAACCTCAGAGATCACTTTATTTGTCCACCTATCCGGGACAAACAGTTTCTCCGCTGGACAACGATCAGGTTTATTAGCCTGAAATTTTTGCAGCACCTGCCGCAAATCAGGGGAGATGGCAGACACAATTACTCCTTCCTTGAGGATACCCGCCGGCTCAGATAAACCCGGAGAGTCGGGCACAAAACTCCTAGACAGAGCATCCGCCTTCACATTTTTAGAGCCCGGAAGGTACGAAATCACAAAGTCAAAACGGGCAAAAAACAGCGACCAACGAGCCTGTCTAGGATTCAAACGCTTAGCAGACTCGAGATAAGTCAGGTTCTTATGATCAGTTAATACCACCACGCGATGCTTAGCTCCTTCAAGCCAATGACGCCACTCATCGAATGCCCACTTCATGGCCAGCAACTCTCGGTTGCCCACATCATAATTCCGATCAGCAGGCGAAAACTTCCTGGAAAAAAAAGCGCATGGTTTCATCACTGAACAATCAGAACCTCTCTGCGACAAAACAGCCCCTGCTCCAATCTCAGAAGCATCAACCTCGACCTGGAACGGAAGAGAAACATCAGGTTGACACAACACAGGGGCAGAAGAAAAACGACGCTTCAACTCTTGAAAAGCTTCCACAGCAGCAGAAGACCAATTGACCAAATCAGCACCCTTCTTGGTCAAATCGGTCAATGGTTTAGCAATACTAGAAAAATTGCAGATGAAGCGACGATAAACATTAGCAAAGCCCAGGAACTTTTGCAGACTTTTCAGAGATGTCTGCTGAGTCCAATCATGGATGGCTTGGACCTTAACAGGATCCATCTCGATAGTAGAAGGGGAAAAGATGAACCCCAAAAATGAAACCTTCTGCACACCAAAGAGACACTTTGATCCCTTCACAAACAAAGAGTTAGCACGCAGGACCTGAAAAACCGTTCTGACCTGTTTCACATGAGACTCCCAATCATCCGAGAAGATCAAAATGTCATCCAAGTACACAATCAGGAATTTACCCAGGTACTCTCGGAAGATGTCATGCATAAAGGACTGAAACACTGATGGAGCATTGGCAAGTCCGAATGGCATCACTAGATACTCAAAATGACCCTCGGGCATATTAAATGCAGTTTTCCATTCATCGCCTTGCCTGATTCGCACCAGATTATACGCACCACGAAGATCAATCTTGGTGAACCAACTAGCCCCCTTAATCCGAGCAAACAAATCAGATAACAAAGGCAAGGGGTACTGAAATTTAACAGTGATCTTATTAAGAAGGCGACAATCTATACAAGGTCTCAGCGAACCATCCTTTTTGGCTACAAAAAAGAACCCTGCTCCTAATGGCGACGATGACGGGCGAATATGCCCCTTCTCCAGGGATTCCTTCACATAACTGCGCATAGCGGTGCGCTCAGGCACGGATAAATTAAACAGTCGACCTTTTGGGAATTTACCACCAGGAATCAAATTGATAGCACAATCACAATCCCTATGCGGAGGTAGGGCATCGGACTTGGGCTCATCAAATACATCCCGGTAATCAGACAAGAACTCTGGAACCTCAGAAGGGGTGGATGACGAAATTGACAAAAATGGAACATCACCATGTACCCCCTGACAACCCCAGCTGGACACTGACATGGATTTCCAATCCAATACTGGATTATGGGCTTGTAGCCATGGCAACCCCAACACGACCACATCATGCAGATTATGCAACACCAGAAAGCGAATATCCTCCTGATGTGCAGGAGCCATGCACATGGTCAGCTGGGTCCAGTATTGAGGCTTATTCTTGGCCAAAGGCGTAGCATCAATACCTCTCAATGGAATAGGACACTGCAAGGGCTCCAAGAAAAACCCACAACGCTTAGCATATTCCAAGTCCATCAAATTCAGAGCAGCGCCTGAATCCACAAACGCCATGACAGAATATGATGACAAAGAGCAGATCAAGGTAACGGACAGAAGAAATTTTGACTGTACCGTACCAATGGTGGCAGACCTAGCGAACCGCTTAGTGCGCTTAGGACAATCAGAGATAGCATGAGTGGAATCACCACAGTAGAAACACAGCCCATTCAGACGTCTGTGTTCTTGCCGTTCAATTCTGGTCAAAGTCCTATCGCACTTCATAGGCTCAGGTTTAAGCTCAGGTAATACCGCCAAATGGTGCACAGATTTACGCTCACGCAGGCGTCGACCGATCTGAATAGCCAAAGACATAGACTCATTCAAACCAGCAGGCATAGGAAATCCCACCATGACATCCTTAAGGGCTTCAGAGAGACCCTTTCTGAACATAGCTGCCAGTGCAGATTCATTCCATTGAGTGAGCACTGACCATTTTCTAAATTTCTGGCAATATACCTCTATCTCATCCTGACCCTGACAAAGAGCCAGCAAATTCTTTTCTGCCTGATCCACTGAATTAGGCTCATCGTACAGCAATCCGAGCGCCAGGAAAAACGCATTGATATTACTCAATGCAGGATCTCCTGGCGCAAGAGAAAATGCCCAGTCCTGAGGGTCGCCGCGCAAAAAAGAAATAATAATCAAAACCTGTTGAACTGGATCACCAGAGGAACGAGGTTTCAAGGCCAGAAATAACTTACAATTATTTTTGAAACTCAGAAACTTAGTTCTATCTCCAAAAAACAAATCAGGAATAGGAATTCTTGGTTCTAACATAGATTTCTGATCAATAGTGTCTTGAATCTTTTGTACTCTTGCCGAAAGCTGATCTACAAATGAAGACAGACTTCTAATGTCCATCGCTACACCTGTGTACTGAACCACCCAAATGTCTAGGGGAAAAAAAAGACAAAACACAAAGCCAAGAAAAAAAAATGGTCTCAGAACTTCTTTTTTCCCTCTATTGAGAATCATTAGTACTTTTGGCTTCCTGTACTGTTATGAAAGGCAATTCAGTATCACAATGGACATGGAGGTCAGAGCACATACAGTGATCTGACAATAACCCAAAATAATAGAACGAGCTCTGAGACGTGGGAACTCTGCAGACCGCAATTCCTGATCCTCTCCAAACACAACTAGAGGCAGCCGTGGATTGCGCCTAACGCTCCCTATGCAACTCGGCACAGCCTGAGAAACTAACTAGCCTGAAGATAGAAAAAATAAGCCTACCTTGCCTCAGAGAAATACCCCAAAGGAAAAGGCAGCCCCCCACATATAATGACTGTGAGTAAGATGAAAAGACAAACGTAGGGATGAAATAGATTCAGCAAAGTGAGGCCCGATATTCTAGACAGAACGAGGATAGGAAAGATAACTTTGCGGTCTACACAAAACCCTAAAGAAAACCACGCAAAGGGGCAAAAAGACCCTCCGTACCGAACTAACGGCACGGAGGTACACCCTTTGCGTCCCAGAGCTTCCAGCAAAACAAATAGACAAGCTGGACAGAAAAAATAGCAACAAATAGCAAAGAAGCACTTAGCTATGCAGAGCAGCAGGCCACAGGAATGATCCAGAGAAACACAAGTCCAACACTGGAACATTGACAGGAAGCATGAATCAAAGCATTAGGTGGGGTTAAGTAGAGAAGCACCTAACGACCTCACCAGATCACCTGAGGGAGGAAACTCAGAAGCAGCAGTACCAGTTTCCTCCACAAACGGAAGCTCCCAGAGAGAATCAGCCGAAGTACCACTTGTGAGCACAGGAGGGAGCTCTGCCACAGAATTCACAACACCTTCCCTCCCGAGCCTTACCATGTGCCCAAACAGTGGTTTACCCCCACATGTGAGGTATCGGTGTACTCAGGAGAAATTGCCCAACAAATTTTTGGATCCATTTTATCCTGTTGCCCATGTGAAAATGAAAAAATTGAGGCTAAAAGAATTTTTTTGTGAAAAAAAAGTACTTTTTCATTTTTACGGATCAATTTGTGAAGCACCTGGGGGTTTAAAGTGCTCACTATGCATCTAGATAAGTTCCTTTGGGCGTCTAGTTTCCAAAATGGGGTCACTTGTGGGGAAGCTCCAATTTTTAGGCACACGGGGGCTCTCCAAATGTGACATGGTGTCCGCTAAAGAGTGCTGCCAATTTTTCATTCAAAAAGTCAAATGGCGCTCCTTCCCTTCCAAGCCCTGCTGTGCTCCCAAACAGTGGTTTACCCCCACATATGAGGTATCAGCGTACTCAGGACAAATTGGACAACAACTTTCGTGGTTCAGTTTCTCCTTTTACCATTGGGAAAATAAAAAAATTGTTGCTGAAAGATCATTTTTGTGACTAAAAAGTTAAATGTTCATTTTTTCCTTCCATGTTGCTTCTGCTGCTGTGAAGCACCTGAAGGGTTAATAAACTTCTGGAATGTGGTTTTGTGCACCTTCAGGGGTGCAGTTTTTATAATGGTGTCACTTTTGGGTATTTTCAGCCATATAGACCCCTCAAACTGACTTCAAATGTGAGGTGGTCCCTAAAAAAAATGGTTTTGTAAATTTCGTTGTAAAAATGAGAAATCGCTGGTCAAATTTTAACCCTTATAACTTCCTAGCAAAAAAAAATTTTGTTTCCAAAATTGTGCTGATGTAAAGTAGACGTGTGGGAAATGTTATTTATTAACTATTTTGTGTCACATAACTCTCTGGTTTAACAGAATAAAAATTCAAAATGTGAAAATTGCAAAATTTTCAAAATTTTCGCCAAATTTCCGTTTTTATCACAAATAAACACAGAATTTATTGACCTAAATTTACCACTAACATGAAACCCAATATGTCATGAAAAAACAATCTCAGAACCGCTAGGATCCATTGAAGCGTTCCTGAGTTATTACCTCATAAAGGGACACTGGTCAGAATTGCAAAAAATGGCAAGGTCTTTAAGGTCAAAATAGGCTGGGTCATGAAGGGGTTAAGGGCTTTTGAAACTTTATATGTGAGAATGGGAGCAGCCATTTTTCTTGATCTGCTGTTTAGATATGCTATATGTCATACTGCTGCAATGCAGGTAGGTGCAGGCTTCACTAGATGGCAGTAAAGAGGAAGTAGGTTTGCACCTATCAGAGTTTACCTGTAGTGCAACAGTGAAGCTACCACAGGTGGCAGCAGAAGAGTCAAAACAAGCAGGGTCAAAACCTAGACTGTAGTGCAGTACCAAAGGAAAAAGCAAACTCGAAGGTCAGAGACAAGCCAGGGGGTCAGTAACAGTCAGGAGCATATAAGACAAATGACAGAAACAGGTCGGGATACACGCCAGGTCAAACTGGGGAGTCTGCCGACTAAGGCTACTTTCACACTTCCGTCTTTTAGAATCAGTCACAATCCGTCAGTGTTGAAAAGACAGATCCTGTGCAGATTGTAAAAAACGGATGCACTGGATCCTGTTTTTTGACGGATCCGTCAATGCAGCAGCTGCAGGAAAAATGGGTTAAATTAAAGGAATAGAAATCCTTCCAGGTATGCTCAGTGTAAAAAAACGGAATCTGTTGCTGGATTCTGTCATTTGACGGACAGCAACGGATCCTGCGTCCATAGGCTTCCATTCTAGCCAACAACGGACGTTGCAGGATCCGTCGCTGTACGTTTTTTTGACGCAGACAAAAAACGTTACATTGAACGTTTTTCCAGACGACGGTCCGCCAAAACACGATGGATCCATCACACGACGGATGCGATGTGTGGCCATCCGTCGCGATCCGTCGCGATCCGTCGCTAATACAAGTCTATGGGAAAAAAACGGATCCTGCGGGCACATTTGCAGGATCCATTTTTTTCCCAAAACGACACATTGCAACGGATCTGAAAAGACGGAAGTGTGAAAGTAGCCTAAAGGGAAACACTGAGTCAAGACGGGAACAGGGGAAAACAGAGGCATGGGTTCAGACAGCAAACGCCGCAGGACAAATCGGAGCAATCAGAATTAGCTTACAACAGCACTAGGCAGAAACTATAAGGCCTCTTTCACACTTCCGTATTTTAGCTCCCATCGAAATCCGTTTTTTTAAAAGACTTGTATTAGCGATGGATTGTGATGGATGGCCATCCGTTTCATCCGTCGTGCACTGGATCCGTCGGAAAATTGCTGTCCGTCGGGCGGAGAAAACATTCAGAGGAACGTTTTTTCTGCACGTCGGATAATCGCACAGCGACGGATCCTGCACTGCCTGTCGTTGGCTATAATGGAAGCCTATGGAAGCAGGATCCGTCGCTGACCGTCAAAAACAGGAATCCAGTGACGTATCCTGTTTTTCTATACATGCCTGGAGGGATTTTCTAGTCAGGGGAAAAACTCTCTCTCTCTTTCTCTCTCCAGAATTTTCTACATTCAAATTCAGGCAGCACCTAATTCAACGCATCCGTCAAGAAACTGGATGCTTTACATCCGTTTTCCACTATTTTTAAGACATCCGTCGATACGTCGCAGTGACGCATTCTGACGGCCGCCTGCCAAAGGAAGTGTGAAAGAAGCCTAAGACTGGCATGATCTGCAGGACACAGCGGGGCTAAATAGCAAACCTGAGACCAGACTGAGGCTGAGAAAAGTTAACCCTTGACATGATCAGAGCAGGAAAAGGGAAGACAGGACTCAAAACCCGGTCTAGACCATGATACTGTATAGCAACCTCATGGCTTATAAGAAACCTGTAGTCTGGAAATGTTCATTGACATTAATGGGAGAGAGTCTTCTAGGAAAGCTCTGCATAGATGTCATTCTGCAGGGAGTGAGAGGAGGTGAAATGTTATGATCTGGTGAGATATTGTGGCTTCTCTTTATCAGAGAACCCTGCTTGTAGTGATAATGAGATGACTCCTGGAAAGTGATCTCTACAGAACAAAGGTCAGTTGATTATGATCAGTGTGAAAACTGCAAAATTACAGGATACATTTTCTGTTATAGATACTGAAAAAATATGTTTAGGAAAAAAAAAAACTTGATCTAATCAATACTTTACTTTCTCATGATGCCTTTAGAGAGACACCAACCACAAAATGTATTAATGAATAAATACTGTACGTCAATACTACATATATGTACATATACTAGATATATGTATACACCTTTCTTGCTACTGCATGTTATTTTAATCTTTTGTTAAATAAAAAATATTTTATATTGAAAGTACCTCTTGTTTTGGGATTTACTGCGTACTAAAATCACCAAAAAACGTGATATATGAATGTGTATAGTGGTCCTTGTTCTCCTGTTAAAGGGACACATTTATTTAAGGGCAATTTTTGTGACTTACAATATATGTATACATATATATACATACATATATACATATATATATATATATATATATATATATACACACAGTGGGTACGGAATTCATACACCTTTAAATTTTTCACTTTTTGTTTCATTGTAGCCATTTGGTAAATTCAAAACAGTTCATTTTTTTTCTCATTAATTTGCACTCTGCACTGCATCTTGACTGAAAAAACTCAGAAATGTAGACATTTTTTGCAAATTTATTAAAAAAGAAAAACTGAAATATCACATGGTCATAAGTATTCAGACCCTTTGCGCAGTAATGAGTAGACGCACCCTTTTGAGCTAGTACAGCCGTGAGTCTTCTTGGGAATGATGCAACAAGTTTTTCACACCTAAATATGGGGATCCTCTGCCATTTTTCCTTGCAGATCTTCTCCAGTTCCGTCAGGTTGGATGGTGAATGTTGGTGGACAGCCATTTTCAGGTCTCTCCAAAGATGCTCAATTGGGTTTAGGTCAGGGCTCTGGCTGGGCCAGTGAAGAATGGTCACAGAGTTGTTCTGAAGCCACTCCTTTGTTATTTTAGCTGTGTGCTTAGGGTCACTGTCTTGTTGGAAGGTGATCCTTTGGCCAAGTCTGAGGTCCAGAGCACTCTGGAAGAGGTTTTTATCCAGGACATCTCTGTACTTGGCCACATTCTTGTTTCCTTCAATGGCAACCAGTCGTCCTGTCCCTGCAACTGAAAAACACCCCCATAGCATGATGTTCCCACCACCATGTTTCACTGTTGGGATTGTATTGGGGAAGGTGATGAGCAGTGCCTGGTTTTGTCCACACATACCACTTAGAATTATTACCAAAAAAAGGCTATCTTCGTCTCATCAGATCAGAGAATCTTATTTCACATAGTCTGGGAGTCCTTCATGTGTTTTTTAGCAAACTCTATGCGGGCTTTCATATGTCTTGCACTGAGGACAGGCTTCCGTCAGGCCTTTCTGCCATAAAACTCTGACTGGTGGAGGGCAGCAGTGATAGTTGACTTTGCCAAAACTTTCTCCCATCTCCCTACTGCATCTCTGGAGCTCAGCCACAGTTATCTTGGGGTTCTTCCTTACCTCTCTCACCATGGCTCTTCTCCCACGATTGCTCAGTTTGGCTAGACGGTCAGGTCTAGGAAGACTTCTGGTGGTCTCAAACTTCTTCCATTTAAGGATTATGGAGGCCACTGTGCTCTTAAGAACCTTGAGTACTGCAGAAATTCTGTTATAACCTTGGCCAGATCTCTGCCTTGCCACAATTCTGTCTCTGAGCTCCTTGGGCAGTTCCTTTGATCTCATGATTCTCATTTGGTCTGACATGCACTGTGAGCTGTGAGGTCTTATATAGACAGGTGTGTGCCTTTCCAAATTAAGTCCTATCAGTTTAATTAAACACAGCTGGATTCCAATAAAGGAGCAGAACCATCTCAAGGAGGATCACAAGGAAATAGAATGTGACTTAAATATGAGTGCCTGAGCAAAGGGTCTGAATACTTATGTCCATATCTGTCCAATTCCAGCCTTGCTGAAGCATCCCCAGATCAGCACCTGGTCATCTAATGGTTAGACGGAGACCTGGAGAGGCGTATAAGCCACATTGTCTTCCACCCACTGTGAAATTTGGTGGAGGATCGGTGATGATCTGGGGATGCTTCAGCGAGGCTGGAATTGGACAGTTTGTTCTTTGCGAATGATGTATGAATCAAGCCGCATACAAGGTTATTCTGGAAAAGCAGTTGATTCCTTCTGCTCAGGCAATGTTTCCCAACTCTCAGGACTGGTTTTTCCAGCAGGACAATGCACCATGCCACACAGCTAGGTCAATCAAGGTATGGATGAAGGACCACCAAATCAAAATTTCTGTCATGGCCAGCCCAATCTCCAGACTTGAACCCCATTGAAAACCTCTGCAATGTGATCAAGAGGAAGATACATAGTCATAAGCCATCAAACAAAGAAGAACTGCTTAAATTTTTGGACCAGGAGTGGCATAAGGTCACCCAAAAGCAGTGTGAAAGATTGGTGGAAAGCATGCCAAGGTGCATGAAAGCTGTGATTAAATATCATGGTTATTCCACAAAATATTGATTTCTGAACTCTTCCTGAGTCAAAACATTAGTATTGTTGTTTCTAAATGATTATGAACTTGTTTTTGATTTTTTTGCATTATTTGAGGTCTGCAAGCAATGCATTTTTGGGTTATTTTGACCATTTCTCATTTTCAGAAAATAAATACAAAATGTATTGCTTGAAACTTCTGATACATGTTGTCAGTAGTTTATAGAATAAAAGAACAATTTACATCTTACTAAAAAATATACCTATAAAGAGAAAAATCAGACAAACAGAAAATTTTGCAGTGATCTCTTAATTTTTGTCAGAGCTGTATATATATATATATATATACGTATATATATATATATATATATATATATATATACACAGTACATATCATCAGAAGATGGAAAAATGTACAAAAAGGTAATGTTAATGCTTCTTAAATTTACATAAGTCCTTCTAGTTACTAAAGCAAATCGTTCTTCTAGAATGTTTCGAGACCTCTTAATGACTGTACACAAGGTGTATAATGCTGAGAATGAATGTAGTAGTGTTGTTAAAATGTTTTATGCAAGCTGTTAAAGCCACTTTTACAAAATACAATAGCCTTGATGATTTTTACGAGACTGTTCTACTCTCTGGATGTTACTTTGCTATTTACACATTTCACTTCAGACCTGTACAAACCGGCAGCAAATGTGGATTTTAAGGTTTACTTACTATAAACCTAACAGAAATTTCAAAGTCAAAATGAAAGGAACGTTTATACTTTAATATATATCTTGGAAAGCAATTAAGTTCTTTGGTTCAACACAAAGAAAAGTTTTAGCTGTTAATACCAAGATATTAGTTATTGTTTTAATCAGAATGTGTTACTTGTAATAAATCTGTCATTATAACAGACCTCTTTGATGGGTGACGTTTCAATAATACCATATAATGCCATATTACTATTACTTACTTCCTATGCACATGCTATTACACTGAAAAGCAAATGTAAAAAATACCAAAATAAGATTGCACTAACGTAGAACTAGTCTCTAGAAACAAAAACCAGATAAAATATCTAGCATTTATTCAATTTATCTTTTTAATAGTGTTTTATACTAATTTCTTCATAAGGAAAACTACTCTCCTACAAAGAAGGCATACCCCATCACATATTAAAATTTGTCCCTGGACCAGAAATCTTCTAAAGAAGGTCCATGCAAAGTTCAAGGATTTACAGGGTTATTACCTTCTTTGGCATTCATGGTCAAGATGGGAATAACTGTTACTCTGTCCCAGTCACTGGAGGAGGGGTTACAATGGCAGAGACATATTATCTAGGGGGACATGCGGGGAATCGGCCCCGGGCGCAAACGGCAAGTGCACCCCTTCAGACCGTTTGATGTAGTGGTTCGAGGTGTCTTCCCGGTGCCTGTATTTTGCCTGGGAGTCAATTGAAGCCCTAATCTCCAGGAGCGTGATCAGGGCACATAGTAACATAGTAACATAGTTAGTAAGGCCGAAAAAAGACATTTGTCCATCCAGTTCAGCCTATATTCCATCATAATAAATCCCCAGAACTACGTCCTTCTACAGAACCTAATAATTGAATGATACAATATTGTTCTGCTCCAGGAAGACATCCAGGCCTCTCTTGAACCCCTCGACTGAGTTCGCCATCACCACCTCCTCAGGCAAGCAATTCCAGATTCTCACCACCCTAACAGTAAAGAATCCTCTTCTATGTTGGTGGAAAAACCTTCTATCCTCCAGACGCAAAGAATGCCCCCTTGTGCCCGTCACCTTCCTTGGTATAAACAGATCCTCAGCGAGATATTTGTATTGTCCCCTTATTTACTTATACATGGTTATTAGATCGCCACTCAGTCGTCTTTTTTCTAGACTAAATAATCCTAATTTCGCATGATCAGTTTGATGATGTAACTTGCCGGCGCTCCAGAGGCACATACAACAATGGTGGTAAATGCTACAGTGGAGCAGAAGATGCTAAAGATTTATTGTAATGGGGGAAGAAGAAATAGGATTTCAGGACACAGTTTGAGGAAGAAGTAATAAGATTTGAGGACACAATTTTGGAGGGGAAGAAATAAGATTTGACCACACAGCTTGGAGAACAAGAAAGGGATTAGTAAAGACACAATATGGGGAGGGGAAAAAATGAGGACACACTATGAGGCGCAAAGGTAGAGATGGGTGGCATGTATAAGGATACAGTATGAGAGGGGCATAGGTGCAGACACAGTATGATGAGTGGGCGGAATGAGAGCGGACACAGTATGAGGAGCGAGGGGGCAATATATGAGGATACAGAATGGGGAGCAAGGGAGGGGATGGGTGCAGAGACAGTTTGGTAAGTGGGGGATGGGTTCAGACACAATATGAAGAGTGAGGGGACGAATGTATGTGGACACAGTATAGGGAGTGAGGGTGATGGGATGGGTGCAGACACAGTATAGGGAGCCGGGGGGATGTATGAGGAGGCAATATGAATACTGTATGTGAGACAGTATGGTTAGCAGGGGATGTGAGAGGTGACAGTATGAGGTGGGATGGGAAAATATGTGAGTAGACAGTGGAGGAGAAAAGTGCGAGTGAGCACAGAATAGAGACTGAGCAGTGTGGGGGTAGCATTGGGGGAACAGTGTAAGGACACAGCAAGGAAGGTGCAGTATGCCAAGGTGGGGAATGTGATGAAGGGCACAGTATAAAAACTGGGCCCTTTAGGGGGACACAGTGTGAGAGGATAATGTGAAAAGTTGCCCCAGTATGATAGGAGGGGGCAGTAGGTAGAGCATGTATCATAAGAGGCACAGTGTGTGTATCATAATTTGTGCAGGCAATATAGTGAAGGGCAATTATTTATTCAGGGGCTCAGAATAGGGCAGATATTTTTATTCAGGAGCATTATAACGGTCCTGCTTTTTTTATTAACATCATGTGGGGATGTGCTGCAGAAGACCTGAGAAGATGGAAGTCTGCAGAGATAAGCAGTGGCTGTTAAAAGTCATTATGGAGGCTAGACAAGTTGAAGAAGAAAAGAAAGAGAACGACTCCAATCTGAGACAAGATCATCTATAAGGTACCTAGATGTAAATGTTTTTGTGATACTAATTCTCATATTTTAATTTATGCTAAGAGCATTAAAGGGGGATGTACAAGATTGTGATGAGTGTGTAATCACTCTATGTGACTGTAGACTTCTGAATTCTCACAGTGCGCACTGCACGCTGTCAGGATTCTCTGGTGCCGGTGATTTTCATACATGTGGTCACATAACGACTAGAAATGAGTGACCTATCTCAATGAAAATTAATTAAGCCAGGTTGGACACGTCTAGTTGGAATGTGGCCAGAAGTATACAGATAGCATACTTTTGCACATATGCCAGTTCACTCTTGCCACCGGCAAGGGAGAATCCTTAAAGCGTGCTCTGTGAGAATGCAGAAGCCTGCAGTCACATAGAGTGATTGCAGACTTTCCTCTCTAACCTGGACAAGGCCTTTAAGTATAAAATGAAGCCCTATATCAGGCCACTCCTAACAGTCTGTAATATACTCACTGTCAGGATTCAGCTCTGCTTGCTGGTTCTATCAGTCATCACATGGCCACTTCCCTCATATGTCATTTTCACACCTATTGTCATGTGACAGCAAGCTTTTTTTACTGCTTTTCTCAGTTTTTCACTTAACACAGAGATTTAGGGAGACTGCAGTTCATCGGCATGTGACTGTAAGTGTGCAAATCGCATGTGCTTGGGATGTGGGTGGGGCGCCTAACTGAATTCTCACCCCGGCTGCTGGAAAACCTAAATACACCTCTGCAGTAAAAATGGCACCATGCACATTAGTCTTAATGAACAAGGCCGCTGGTGTAATATGCGCCTAGTTCATTAAGAGGCGCACACCATTTAATGAATTAGGTGCATCTGACAAGTACCTTGGACCTCCAGGGGAAATGTGCACTGCTGAAGTAAGTGAAATAAGTTTTCATGAATTTGACAGGCTGTATTCCCATATGCTCACATCATACTGGCCTAGCTGTACAGGACTGGCATGAAAACTCCAAAAGTTGCAATATTTTTGTTCAACTTTTGTTCAAACCAAGTTACGCAAAGACGTTGTGATTTATTAGGGTATTAGGAAATCTGTCAGTAAAATAAACCCTCTGAAGCCATGTATATGAGCATGTAAATCAGAGTTAAAGAAAATTATACCTTGATATCTGCAATCTGATGCCTTAATCCAGTGTAATTACATTTTTCTTAAAATTTAAATGAACTGTTAAGATCTAATGGGCCGACACTCCCAGAGATTCTGGCTCCAGGGCTTATTTTAAATGAAAGAGGCACATTACCAGCGTGAGACATGTAGATCAGGAGAGCAGACTGTCAGTCATTACATGTCACACACTGGTAACTTCCAACTGTATTCAAAATAAGCTCTGGAGGCAGATTCTCAGGGAGCTCTATGTCCATCCTGTAGATCTTATCAGCTCATTTACATATTAAGAAAAACAGTGTTTTCTTTGGAATGAGACATTGGATCACAGATATCAAGTTATCATTTTATTCAGCTTCCTATGACCTGCATGCCCATATAGATGGCTTAGGAGGTGAAGTGCAGGGGTAGCACCCTATGCAGTGATGAGGCAGTGACTCAGCAAAATTCCAAAACAAAAGTCTGTCACATAAAGTACACAGCACACAATATCCTCCGCATCACAAGTGGGAAACATATCCTTCAGATTGCAGCCAAAAAACACGCCAGTCCATCTCCAAGATCGGTTGCCATGGGTGACTGCACCGCCATGTATGCTGTGGGTGCCAAGCCTCCCAGCTCCCTTGGCTGTTTGGCTCCACTTGCCTTTGTTGCCTCCCACAGGTGGAGCGCTGCAGAGCCGACTGCTCCGTAGTCCTGCAAACACCTGACTGACTCTGACCCTGACACACCCAACTCTCTGCTTCAGGGGTTTTTACAAGAAACCTGTGGACTTCAGCCACATGGAAAACCTGGCCAGGAATGAAACGGACTGCACCACTACCATTCTGTAGTCCGTTTTAAAAGACAAACGCCCACTGCAGGTTTTCTTAAATCTGCCTTGGACAAATAGTTTGCCCAAGACTAACACTTTTTATTCCACATTGCAATCACAGCTACGCCGGCGACTGCCATGCACTCCCATGGCCTCAATACGCCTCCGTGTGCATCCTGGGGGGAACACATAGTGACCCCTACATGTAACACCGTCACTGCCTCACAGAGGTTTGATAATATTGACAGATTCCCTTTAATGAATCGTCCCCAAAAGTTAATATATGATTGGGCATATGAATTAATATTACCTGACATCCTCCTCGTGCATCCCTCAAACATAGAATTGGTATTTTAGGGTCCCTTATGTGTATTGTCATATGGACAATATGTATGGACCCAAGTGCACACACCCACATATATCGTAATCCAGAACATTTTCCTTTAATTGTTCCATTATGATTTGATAAGTGAGAAATTTCTTGGAAATTTCACAAAGAGAAGAACTGAAAGACCACATTTCCAGAGCTATCAGCTGTATTTACAGTGGCTGACATAAGTGCTCCCTGCAGCTATTGAGCTGTACAGTAACGGTGCCCTTTCCAAGAGGCCACTATACACATTCCAGATCTATAGAAGTCACCAAGCCGGCAATGGATGTATCCTCCATTTTAATCATCAGATTCCAACAAATATTATATTACGTTTAGCTATAAGTCAAGAGTGCCACATAGTGGATTTTCTAAAGCAAGCATGTCTACAACGCACAGTGAACAATAGGCATTTTCTGAAGTACAAAATATGTGATATCCAACATCAATTATTGTCTATTGCATTTGTGCAACTAATCTTTATTTTCTCCTACAATTTCCTCTCATCAACAAAAAGAAAATCTATTATATACAATGACAATAGGAGCATATTGATGTACAAGCAGAATAAGAACTATTAATATATTAATGCAAAATGCTTTTCTCCAGAAGGAAGTCAATGTATCATGCAGAGGTGTTAGTTGCAAATTTTGCCTCAGATTTCACCTACTGCTATGCAATCTGTTGCAAATTCTGAAGAAATGTGCGAGAAATGCACTATGCTATGTTTTGAAAATAAGTTAAAATGCCGATTTTCATGCAAATCTCAGCTATTTCTATACAATAAGGCCCCAGGCTCTGTGAGACAAGTGGAAGATAGCCCATATTATAAAGAGTAGCAGCATAGCTGCAAACCGCCATTCTTAGTGTCCTGCCCGTCGCTTTCTCTATGACTCAGCCAGCTGGTAGCGTAAACAGAGGGCGATGGAAGCGGAGCCGCGGAGAATTCTCTTGTTTCTTTTTTTTAAATTGTGTTTATTGGGGGCAGGAGAGAGGACATGATATTAGAATGAATTGTGGGGTGGGAGAGAGGACATGAAAACATAATGAATTGGGCCAGGACATGTAATTATAATGCACTGCCATTGGAATTGTTTATATTTTCTATGATCTTAATATGAAATAAATACAATTTTGAAACATTTGATTACATTTTGGACTATTCTCATTTGTTATAGATTTATACATACTGTCATGTTGGAGTTACTATCATTATGGTATTTTACCCTTTAATTTTTGGTTGTATTCTTTGGCTACCAGTCTGGTCCTGGTTAGTGCCCTGGTACCCTGAATGCTGCTTTAGAAAACAAACAAACCTGGCGCTACCACACAGAACTTTGACGCCAATGCACTATTTGCCAATACCTGTACTTCCCAGACATACGTAGCCTCTGACTCAATGACACATTGCGTTCATTGACTACGTTAAACGGACTACGTTACACCATGGCATAATGCGGTGTAACGTAGTCCGTTAAACCCCGCCATTGAATGCAATGGCGAACGCATCACTAGCGCACGCCCATAATGGGCGTGCGCTAGCGATGTGCCGTCATTTGAGTGACGGACCCAAGACGCTGGCTGCAGCGTTTCCAGGTCCATCACTGCTAGCGCAGATGGAGCTAGCAGATGCTCCATCTGCGCTAGCGTGATGTAGCGCAGGCACTTGCGCTAGCAGCAGCCCATTAGCGTATGTGCTGAACGGGCTGCTGCTAACGCAATGTGAACCTAGCCTAAGGCTACGTTCACATTTGTGTTGTGCGCCGCTGCGTCGGCAACGCAACGCACAATGCAAATAAAAACGCACCAAAACGCACGCAAAAACGCTGCGTTTTGCGACGCATGCGTTGTTTTTTGCCGAAATTTGGACGCAAGAAAAATGCAACTTGTTGCGTTTTCTTGGTCCGACGCTTGCGGCAAAAAAGACGCATGCGTCGCACAACGCAACAAACAAAAACGCATGCGTCCCCCATGTTAAATATAGGGGCGCATGACGCATGCGTCGCCGCTGCATCGCCCGACGCAAACCCGATGCAAACTAGCATAACGCTAGTGTGAACGTAGCCTAAGACTACTAAACTTTGTGCTGCTCAACTATCTGCTGGTCCAGTCACTATAGGGTATAAACTAAATACAATTACAGCTGGAATATCAGTACTAACATTGGGCATATACAGTGCACATAGTTCTACAAATAGCTATGTAAATGCACAAGAAAGCATGGTGGTAAGGATATGGTAACCTGTCAGCCGACAGCGTCCATATTGAATCCGTGTGGGCTTACATCATCCAGCTCCAACGTCTAGTGACGGTCATCACACCAGGCTGTAGCAGGAATTCAGCAACTGTGTACTTCCGTTAGGCTGCAAATCTCAGCCCGGTCTCACACTGAGGGCCACAAACAGATCTATTCATCACAGACCTTCTCTCACCATCTAAAGTCTCAGAGGAGTTGCACCCCTGTTCACCACTGCTCACGTGTTCGATTCCTCTGGTCACTCAATTGATTAATCTGCTCATGCGATCTATTCCTCTGGTCACTCGATTGATTAATCTAGTCACTCAATCGATCCATTGCAGTCTTGTATTCTCCTTTCAGTAAACCGGATGCCATATCTTCTTTCAATAAGTCCACATCCAGTGCTGTTGCTGCATCCTCCAAAACATCCTCCTAGGGCTTGGCTGTAAGCCAGTGCTGTGTTCCTCTCCACAGGTAGTGATGAGTATACTGACCTTTGTGGCTTTTTGTATTTTTCTCCTGATACACAGAAGGTCACATGTCCCTTGACACCCAACTTCTGCTGCCCCCTGTGCAGTCTCTTATCTACCAAGTGTCTTCATTGACTGTCTCTGTCCACTAGATGGTAACATCTGCCCATAAATGCGCCACAGCACATTTTCACTTCATAAGTCATTGTAGTTCCCTTACAGCTTTAAATGTACTACTATTTTTTCAGCGTCCTGTGAATAAGGTTTTCTGCGTCTGACCTCTAAGGCTACGTTCACATTAGCGTTGCACGCCGGTGCGTCGGCGACGCAACGGCGACGCAACGCACGACGCACAAAAAACGCGCGCAAAAACGCTGCGTTTTGCGATGCGTGCGTCGTTTTTTGACGAAAATCGGACGCACGAAAAATGCAACTTGCTGCATTTTCTTGTGTCCGACGCTAGCGTCGGAAACGACGCACGTGTCGAAAAACGCTACCAAAAAACGCACGCATCCCCTATGTTAAACATAGGGGCGCGTCGCCGCTGCGTCGCCGCTGCGTCGCCGACGCAACAGCGACGCACATTAGCGGAACGCTAATGTGAACGTAGCCTAAGCATGATTTTGGTGTCAGACAAAATATCTTTAACCTAAAGCAGCACTTTTAGGTTTTTTAATTTATTCTGCCACTGGTTCGCCAATTTATATAATTCAGCTAGCATTACCTTATTTAGTAGCGGCTTCACAATTAAAAATTCATTGTATACATCTCTTAAGACCATGTGCGTGTGATTTAATCAGTATTCAAAAGTTAATATTAGCACTCAGCAATAACATTTCCCCATGTACTTAAGTGGTGCTCAACAAATACATGTAAGAAGTCCAAAGACTATGTTCAAGAAAGAAAAATCAAATGCAGCACTCACCCGTGCGTCAAAATTCGGAAGACAGTTCCAAAAATATAAAAATACAGCGTAATAGCATGTGGCGTACCTCAGTATATAGACAACAACCATTTTGCGTCAGAGTGGCGCTTCTTCCTGGTACCATGTACCACCCCAGGCAACAAACCTGCTTATTCATTCAGAAAGGTAATACACCCCCAATATTAAAAACATATAAACAGTACAAATGAAGAAAGCTGGCCAAGGGGTTACTAAGTGATATTAATATCATACGGTATATTCAGAAACATGCAGTTCAGCATATACGTAATTCCTGGCACTATCTTATAAAAGCAAACTATATCACAAGAACACACTCATATTGTTACGCTTGTTCATAGCTAAAGCGCCAAGTGCATCAGCACTTGTAATCCAGTATGCCACTCTTTGTGTGAGGAGCGTATGTCTATCCACTCCCGAATCCCCATCATTATGCGTTCGATCCCAACAAATGTAATCGTCTTTTTGTCACAATTATAATATTCCTAAAAAAGTTTAACTAATCTTGGACTATCAAAATATGTACTAAGTGAACCTATGTATCCTTTATTCTTTTATAAAGGGGACAGATTGTCTTGCCCATGAATTATTAAAATGGTGATTAAAGAAGAATAACAACTCGGATTTCTTCACTAAAGTTATCAATGTAACCAGCATTACAGCGTCATTACAGCCATGTCTTTACAGTACAAAATCGAGCTGACAGGTTCTCTTTAATCCATTCCTAACAATAGTTTTTGTTTGTGTCACTTTTTTTATGAGACCTATAACTTTTTTACTTGTCTATTATGAGGACTTGTAATTTGCGCAGTGAGCTGACATTTCTACTGATACCATTTTGTGGCAGATGTTTTTTTATTTTTTTTAATATTTTTAAAAACTTTTCTTGTTGCTTTTTACTTCTTTCTTTAGTCCCCTTAGGGCACTTGAATCTGTGATCATTGCTAGTTCTTTATACTGCAATACCACTGTACTGCAGCATATAGCTAAAATCACCATTTCTTATGAAGCCCAGCATCTGGATCAACGGGTGACCAAAACAGCACACAGCCAATACCTTGTGCCTTAAATGCTGCTGTCAGAGGTTCACAGCAGTGTTAGTAGCCTGCAGATGCTGGATGGTTAACTCTTTTAATAGAGCTTGAATTCTTTAAAAAAAAAATTTACAAATATTTATATGCAAAACTCCACTTACAGCCTTTTTTTAAAAAAACATACTATCAGTTACATAAATGAAAAGTTGACCCTGCACCTTTCCCGGCAGAAGCCAGATCTGTTATACAGCAAGCATCTAGTGCAAATACTAGAGGCCACCGACATATTCTGGTTGTTCTGGATTACATGCTGTAACATCTGTGCTGGTTACTGCTTCGGCCACTAGGCAGCGCACCTTTATTGCGGGTGATGCTTGACCGCTTCAATCTTATATTATATTTGAGACTTGTGACTCTGGCCAGTCCAGAAGCTACAGGGTCAATTTTATTCATTTAGATTTTTATCTGCTGTCAGCATTGTATGGCACTGTTTTATATAAACCCCTGAGAGCAAGTTCCCATTGCCAATCAATAGTTCTCCTATCCTGGTGCATAACTTTGGGCTGTGCTTTTGTGCTTTGTCCTGACTATTTAAGTTCTTTGATTTTGACTACCTGTTTGTTTTATGATTTTGTTGCTGAAGGGACCTCCTGGATCTGACTCAGCTACCTGACCATCTTTCTTGCCAGCTTGTGCCACCGAATAGCAGCTGACTCTGTTGCTCTAAACCAGGAACCCCTCTGTAAGTCCAGATGCATGTACAGGGGCTTAATGATGAAGGCTAGGGCAACCCCTGGGTTCTTGGAAATGGAGTAGCTTGCGCCATGCCTGTTCTTGGTAGCCATCTTGGAGCTTCAAGGTGACTGCGAAGACTGCATGCATGAGACATGCTATCCATAAGCAATCCCTTTAAGAAAAACTTTGTCAACAACCATTGCAAGAGTTATTTCATATGTTTACTTGGATGGAGATGCCCAAAGAGATAATCACTGATCAGGGAAAACCCTTTATGTCAAAGGTTGCAAAGGAATTGTATAAACTGTTGAAGATAAATTACTTGTGTACCTCAGGTTACTATCCCTAAACAGATGGTTTAGTGGAAAGGTTAAAAAAAATGTACAGGAAATGCTTAAAAAGTTGGGGCACTCTACAAGAAAGACTGAGACTGTCTTTTATCTTATCTTTTGTTTGCTATGCGGGAGGTTCCTCAAGCATTAAGGCTATTCCTTGTTTTTTCACGGTAAAAACGCTATAAAAACTCATTAAAAACGCATACATTATGCATCCTATCATTTAGAATGCATTCTGCATGTTTTGTGCACATGATGCGTTTTTTTCCACGAAAAAAACACATTGCGGTAAAAAAAGCAGCATGTTCATTAATTTTGCGAATTTTCTGCGTTTTTCCCACTATTCTATGCATTTTGGGAAAAAACGCACAAGAAACACACCAAAAACGCGTAAAAAAATGCATCAAAAACGCATAAAAACAACGCATGTGGATTTCTGGCAGAAATGTCTGGTTTTTGTCAGGAAAATTTCTGCAAGAAATCCTGACGTGCACATACCCTTACATGGTTTTCTCCTTTTGAGTTGTTGCATAGTAGTAACCCCAGAGGTCTTCTTGATATGGCCAAAAAGACTTGGAAGCTGGAAGAAACCCCATACAAAAGTGTTATAGATCAAATTGACCAAATGCAGGACAGAATCGAAAAAGTGATGACGAAACATTTAGAGCAAGTCAGTCCTGGGTTTACAATAGGTCTGTTAAAATGAGGAACTTCTACCCCGATGACAGTGTCTTGGTCCTTCACCCCGCAGTGGAAATTAAATTTCTGGCTAAATGGCAATGGCTTTATGAAAGTGTGGAAAAACGTAGGTGTGAGGTTTTAGGAACTCCTAGAGTGAACCCGCAGATCCACAACAACGAACCTCCCAAGGGTGAGCTGACCTGGTAGACCACCCCCAATACAGGGAGAGTTAGGGGCAGGCCCAAGGGAGACTATTGCCGCAGAAGCTGATACCCGGGGACAGGTGGTAGGAGATTCAAACATAAGAGGGGAGACGCAGAACTGGCTGAACAGAACAGAGATGCAAAGGAGGCAGGATAGGACTGAGACACGAGGCAGCTAGGATATAACGGAGACACAGGACAGGCTAGGACTGGACAGAGATATGGCGGAAACACAGGACGAACGTGGGCTGAGCAGAGGTATGGCGGAGACACAGGACAGGTGTGGACTGGACTGAGATATGGCGGAGACACAGGATGAACGTGGGCTGAGCAGATGTATGGAGGAGACACAGGACAGCCGTGGACTGGACTGAGATACAGGGCCTGGGTCATGAGAACTGGAAGCACAAATGACAATCAGGCAAGGAGCAGAGGGAGGGCTGATCTGCTGTAGGACTTCTGGGTCAGGATCCTCCAGTGTCATAGAGTTGAGGTACGGCGCGTCTGCATATCAGAATGAGAAAGTGCGCATGCGCAGGAGGAAGCTGGAGTGAGAGATGCGCACGCGCACCAGGCGAGATCCAGTAACCAGCGGTGAGTCATGAAGAGGAGGGAGAAGGATGCGCACCCGCAGGAGGAATGTGCCAGAGTGGGTAAGTATGCCGGCGAAAGGGAGAGAGAGCGGCAGGCGGGGCTGCGGGAGCGGCGGCGCGGAGCGGTTCCGTGACAGTAGGAGAGGTGAATTACCAGGTACATCAGCCAGGTAACTGCAAACCCTACCAAAGTAATTCTGATAAAACCCTAAAAGGAGCGGGAGATGTAAGTAGCAGTCAACAGTACTCACAAAGGGGAATGTATATCTAGCGTCCTGAAACTAAAATTTCAGGCATGTTATCAGGTGCTCAAGTACAAGTGGTAAAGGTGCTTGCATAGAACAATATGGATCTCAGGTAATACAAATGTGATAGAACATGACATCTTAACAGAATCAGAGGTATGAGCCTTTCAGGGTACCTGAGGCCAGAAGAAAAGCGAAGGGGAAGTGCAAATGATGCTAAAATTGGGAGTATTAGTGGAGTCATACACTTAGTAATCCAATCCTATAGTTTAAATTCCAAAGCACAATTTCAGTTAACACTTCTACAATGACTTTTGGAGGCTGAATACTGTGTGACAGTTTGATGATTCTTCAGTGGAGTGGATGAGCTGATTGATAGACATGGCACTGCAAGTTACTTCACACCATTAGACCTTTCAAAAGTGCACTGCAGATATCACTAACAGGTGAGGCTGAAAAAGAAACCTTTAGTACCCCAGAGGGACATTTTCAATATGTGGTTCTTCAATTTGGTTTATGTATCGGGTAGATGAAGATGTCGAGTCAACAGAAGGTTAAATGTGAAGTGTGATATCTTAATATGTAGTGTTATATGTGTTTGATTAAAAAAATTCAATTTTTTTTTTCCAACACTTAAATTAAAAAAAACTATACTTGTTTGGTATCTGCATACTCGTATTGACCTGGAGAACCATATTGCCAGTCAGGTTTACCATATAGTGAACATGGTAAATTAACAAAAAATAATAATAAATTGTGGAATTGCACTTTTTTTTGCAATTTCAACCCGCATGGAATTTGTTTCCTGCTTTCCAGAACATCACATGATAAAATGAATTATGTCATTCAAGAGTACACCTCATCCTGCAAAAAAACAAGCCATCATATGGCCATATTGACAGAAAAAATAAAAAGTTATGACTCTTGGAAATATAGAAAAAATTAAAACTAAAAAGTGGAAAATCGCAAGGCCGTATAGGTGTTGAATACTCAAGCATCACCTAGAAGACAGCCAACCTTAGCCAACCCAAGTTCTCATCGCGCACGTAAACTTCAACTTACTTGCAACAATATGCATCCCCTGCAGCAAAAGACTTAAATAGTGAGAGTCTGCTCACTCACTCACTGGCCAGTACATACACAACATTTTCCACAATATTGGTGGAAGACAGAACATAACATGGTGAATCGTATGAAATGTTACTTTACTGGATCAAATAGTTTATATTCTGTTATGGAACGGTCGCAGTGTTCAGTCATAGAAAGTGAGTACTGGGTTTAGTTCTGGGACTCAAATGCAGAAAGCTTCTTTCCTGAATTTGGGCCATTGCCATGGAAACCCGTGATGTCACAGCTTCATACTGGGCCATGGGGTAGGGGAGCTTGCTGGTAGGACATGATCTTTCTCCTCCAAGCATTCTTTTTTGTGTAGATCACAGATAATAGTGATCTAACACCTGCTTCCTCCAGCCCCAAAGCAATAAGTGTAAAAATGAAATTAAAAAATGAATCTGTAAAAAATTGAAGCTAAAACGCAAAAAATAAAACAAATTTAAAATTATAATTACAATTATAATATACATATACTATATATATATATAATTGTCTAAGGGGTTCTTCCGTCTGTCTGTCTTTCTGTCTGTCGGCAACTTCCGTCACGGAAATCCCGCGTCGCTGATTGGTCTCGCCAGCTGCCTGTCATGGCTGCTGCGACCAATCAGTGACGGGCGCAGTCCGATTAGTCCCTCCCTACTCCCCTGCAGTGAGTGCCCGGCACCCGCTCCATACTCCCCCCCACTCACCGCTCACACAGGGTTAATGCCAGCAGTAAGGGGCCACAGGTACCGCACTCCGTAACCGCTGCTATTAACCCTGTGTGACCAAGTTTTTACTATTCATGCTGCGAATGCAGCATCAATAGTAAAAAGATCTAATATTACAAAAAAAACGTTATTCTCACCCTCCGACGTGGCGCTGTCCTCGGCAGTGCAAGCGGCAGGTTCCGGTGCTAAGGATGCTATGCGAGAAGGACATGCCATGACGTCACGATCATGTGACCATGACGTCATCACAGGTCCTGTGCTCATACCAACCCTGGGACCGGAAGCTGCCGCGTGCACCGCACACAGGCGTCAGGACTACAAGAGCCCTTCAGAAGGTGAGTATGTTTATTTTTTATTTTAAGTCTTTTTTAACCTGTTACATACATGGCTGGGCAATATACTACGTGGCTGGGCAATAAACTACATGACTGGCCAATATACTACGTGACTGGGCAGTATACTACGTGTTTGTGCTGTATACTACGTCGCTGCACAATATACTACGTGGCTGGGCAATATACTACATGGCTGGGCAATATACTACGTAGCTGGGCAATATACTACGTGGCTGGGCAATATACTATGTGGGCTGTGCAATATACTACGTGGACATGCATATTCTAGAATACCCGACGCATTAGAATCGGGCCACCATCTAGTATATATATATATGTATATATATATATTGTAGCATGGCTAAAGGGTGTGTAGTCAACGGGAGGTATGTGCCACATAAGTGCCTTGTTGCTGTAATGTAGCCCGGAGTATTTCTTTCTTGCACATAACCTTGTATATATCTGTGTTTCAGGACCTGTGGTGATGTCAGACCACATGGCTAATCATGTGATGGGTTACTGGGTGTGGTTAGCTCTATATAAGACTGGCTAATGCTTTACACAGCAGATATGTGAGGAGGTGAAACCATCCTGAGTGTGTCAAGGCTCCAGGACTGAGCCGGTAGGACTGGACACTTGTTTTTTCCTTTTCCTGAGCCAAAGGCTATTTGCTTTCTGTTATTTCGCCATGTGGTTTATGATGCAATAAACCCTGTGAACTTTTCAAGGAATGTGCCTCCTGAGTCTCAGCCATCGCACCCGAGTGAGTGAAATCCCTACAATTGGTGGTAGATGTGCAGGCAGCGTTCCCAGCGGAGACGAAGAGTCTGTTTTTGGATGTCCTGGGTCAAGTCTGTTGTAAGCCAGCAAGCATTGCCGGGGAAAAGGGAGGACCTGCTGAAACACTTGCTCCAGTCGCAGCAAGAGAGCAACAGGCTGTTGTTGCAGCAGATTCAACAGAACCAGCAGGAGCAACGGCAGCAGATGCAACAGAACCAGCAGGAGCAACGGCAGCAGATGCAATAGAACCAGCAGGAGCAACGGCAGCAGATGCAGCTTCTGGCAACCGCCTTCCAGGGCAAGATGAGCGCCCCAACCCCAGGTCTGGCTGATTACACCCACATCCGGAAGACGGTAAGACGCGCATTGCAAAAAATGACTCCCGGGGATGAGGTTGAGGCCTTCCTGATGGTGTTTGAGAGGGTCGCTGAGAGGGAAAAACTTCCACCAGAGCAGTGGGCAGAGGTACTGGCGCCATACCTGACGGGAGAACCCCAGAAGGCGTACTATGATTTGACCTTGCAGGATGCCAAAGAGTATCACAAATTGAAAGCCGAGATTCTCGCACGTTTGGGGGTGACACTGTCTGTCAGGGCACAGCGAGTTCACTGCTGGGCCTTTCACCGGGACAAACCACCTCATTCCCAAATGTTTGATCTGTTGCACCTGGTCCAGAAATGGCTGCAGCCAGAGTCATCTACACCTGCACAGATGGTAGAACGGGTGATGATGGATCGGTTTGTCCATTCCCTCCCGAGGCCTATACAGTCTTGGGTTACCAGGGTGATCCCCAGAATGCCGACGAGCTGATCGGACTGGTTGAGAGATACCAAGGGTTGGAAGGCTCCTTCGGGAGGCAGCCCATGCCGTACTGGGGGTCCCAGAAGGGAGCTGAGTCCCAAAAAGGGGTGGTGCATCCAAGGTCACAAAGGGCGGGGGAGGTGGTGCCAAAGGTCCCTACGGGTGATCTTATTTGTTGGAGGTGCCACGGGCCAGGACATATAGCTGCCCGTTGTTCCCAGACCACTGAGCAGATGGACTGCAGCATGTGACGCCGTTGTTCATACTATGCGTATCCAGCCTGCAGTGTGAACTCTCCGCCCAACGAGGGACCTCAAGCGTGTCCCATAAAGGTGAACGGTTGAGCAGTAACGGCACTGTTAGACTCGGGGAGCCTAGTGACCCTGGTGAGGGCCACTTTTCCTCTCCACCTGCTCCTGGGAAAGAAGGTCGGAGTGCGGTGCATACATGGTGATGCAAAGGACTACCCTATGGCCAGTGTGGACATTGAAACGGCATGTGGCACGGAGTCCCACATAGTCTGCGTCGTTCAGGACTTGTTGCACCCTATAATTATTGGCCGGGGTTTCTGTTTGTTTTGGGATTTGTGGGGGAAAGGTTCTGAGCTCCCTAGCAAGAGTAGGGAACCAATGAACCCTGGAAGGGTATCGCCACACCCAGAGTCAGACAGGTTTCCTTTTTGTGTTCTGGTTGGGGATGAGGAAGAAGTGTCCCCTGCATCTGATATTCTGGAGTTAGAGGTATCCAGTGAAAATTTTGGGACTGCCCAACATAGGGACCCCACTCTGAGGGAAGCCTTTAATAATGTCACAGTTATTGACGGGGTGGTACAGGAGCCGGGGGCAGACACAAGATTTCCCCATTTTTTGATGAGTGGGGAGTTGTTGTATCGGGTCACGAAAATAAGGGAGGAGTTGGTAGAGCAGTTGGTAGTGCCGGGTCCGTATAGACGGAAAGTGTTGGACATGGCCCATTCACACATCTTGGGTGGACACCTAGGGGTGGAAAAAACGCAGGAACGGGTTGTGCAGAGGTTCTATTGGCCTGGGTGTCACCGGGAAATAGTGAACTATTGCAGGTCCTGCCCTACATGTCAGCTAACTGCTCCTACTCCTCATTTACGGAACCCCCTTGTGCCACTGCCCATTATTGAGGTACCGTTCGAGAGAATTGCCATGGACTTGGTCGGTCCCTTAGTTAAATCAGCTCGGGGCCATCAGTATATATTAGTCATCCTGGACTATGCCACACGCTATCCTGAGGCAATTCCCTTGAGAAATTCTTCCTCGAAGAGTATAGCCCGCGAGTTGGTCCATGTCTTTTCCCGGACAGGTCTGCCGAAGGAGATCCTGACTGACCAGGGGACGCCTTTCATGAGCAAGGTGATGAGGGAGTTATGCAAAGCCCTGAAAATCTCCCAGTTGAGGACCTCAGTGTACCATCCCCAGTCAGATGGCCTTGTTGAGAGATTTAACAAGACACTGAAGAGCATGCTGAGAAAAGCTATAGAGAAAGATGGTAGAGACTGGGATTGTCTCTTACCCTATTTGATGTTTTCCATTCGTGAAGTTCCACAGGCCTCCATAGGGTTCTCACCGTTTGAGCTTCTATATGGCCGACATCCACGAGGACTCCTGGATATAGCCAAGGAAACCTGGGAAGCCGAAGTCACGCCCCACCGAAGCGTCATTGAGCATGTGGCCCTGATGCAGCAGAGGATTGCAAAGGTGATGCCTATTGTGAAAGAACACCTTCTCCAAGCACAAGAAACTCAGGCCAGGGTCTACAACCGGTCTGCAAGAGTGAGGCAGTTCAATCCGGGAGACCGAGTTCTTGGGTTAGTTCCGACGGTGGAAAGCAAGTTCTTGTCCAAATGGCAAGGGCCATATGAGGTTGTCGAGAAACTTGGTGAGGTAAATTATAAAATTCACCAACCAGGAAGACCATTCCAAGTTTACCATGTCAACCTCATCAAGCCATGGCAAGATAGAGAGCCGACAGTAACTCCGTCGTTGTTAAGCAACCCAGAAGGTGAGGTTGGAGCGGTTACTATATCAGAGACGCTATCGAAGACCCAGAAACAGCAGTGCCAGGAGTTACTCCAGAAAAACAGGGACCTGTTTTCAGAATTGCCAGGATACACGAAGGTCATAGAGCACGAGGTCCTAACAGAGCCACATGTGCGGGTGAATGTGAAACCTTATCGTATTCCTGAGGCTCGTCGAGAAGTTATCTCCAAGGAAGTGGAGCATATGTTGAGGCTTGGAGTCATTGAGGAATCCAAGTGCGGTTGGTCGAGCCCAATTGTCCTGGTCCCAAAACCTGATGGAGAGTGGAGGTTTTGCAACGACTATCGGAAGTTGAATGAGGTCTCCAAGTTTGACGCCTATCCCATGCCCCGCGTTGATGAGCTCATCGAAAGGCTTGGGCATGCCAGATATATATCCACCTTGGATTTGACAAAGGGGTATTGGCAGATCCCCATGGCACAGGAAGCTAAGGAGAAGACGGCCTTTTCGACACCTGATGGATGCTTCCAGTATGTCCGGATGCCGTTTGGCCTACAGGGAGCTCCGGTGACCTTCCAGAGGGCTATGCATAGAGTCCTTGCACCTCATAAGGCCTACGCTGCTGCGTACCTAGATGATATCGTCATCTGGGAGAGTCATCTGGAGAAAGTTCAAGCGGTGTTTGATGCTATAAGAGAGGCCGGATTTACAATAAACCCGAAGAAGTGTGCCTTGGGTAAAGAAGAAGCTAAGTACCTTGGATACATAGTGGGTCATGGAGAAATAAAACCCCAAATCAGTAAAGTCGAGGCAATTCAAACATGGCCAAAACCAGTTTCCAAGAAGCAAGTTAAAGCCTTCCTGGGAACCGTGGGATATTACAGGAAGTTCATCCCAAACTTCGCCACGATGGCTGCGCCTCTGACTGACCTGCTAAAAGGGACAAAATCAGTAATGGTTAAGTGGTCCGAAGAAACAGAGTCAGCCTTCCAAGAAATGAAAGAGGCTTTATGTAAGCAACCCGTTCTGATGGCCCCAAACTACAAGAAAGAGTTTATCCTTCAGACAGATGCCTCAGATGTTGGGGTCGGAGCAGTCCTTTCCCAAGAACTACATGGGGAGGAGCATCCTGTTCTCTATCTGAGTAGGAAGCTGTCCTCGTCTGAAAAGAACTACTCAGTCGTTGAGAAAGAGTGCTTGGCCATAAAATGGGCAGTGGACACATTACGGTACTATCTGCTGGGACGTAAATTTAGACTGATATCCGACCATGCCCCACTTAGGTGGATGAGGGAAACGAAGGGTAGAAATGCTAGAGTCACCCGTTGGTTCTTAGCCCTGCAGGACTTCAGTTTCCATGTGGAACATAGGGCCGGAAAGCTGCATGGTAATGCGGAAGCCCTATCAAGAATCCCTTGTTTAGTGGGGGAAAGTGCCAAGCCCCACTGCTTGAGGCAGAGGGGGAGGTATGTAGCATGGCTAAAGGGTGTGTAGTCGACGGGAGGTATGTGCCACATAAGTGCCTTGTTGCTGTAATGTAGCCCGGAGTATTTCTTTCTTGCACATAACCTTGTATATATATGTTTGACAAAACAAAGAATATAGACGGCACCAGGCTCAAAATGCACCCAATCTTTGACGCAAAGCAGCACAATGTCTGCGCAGGATTCGTGTAGCAAGCACAGATAAAGCAGACTACGGCGGTGCTCAACATAGAAAAATCAAGTCCATTCCATATAGTAAAAAAAGAAGAATATGTGGCACTCACCCAGAAAAGCTGCTGAATTAAAGTCCTTTATTCATGATGCGATAAAACGGAACACTTTTGGAGAGGCGGCTGTGATCGGGAGATGGTGCTGGGAGGAGGAGAGGTGGACAACCTTGTCCACCTCTCCTCCTCCCAGCACCATCTCCCGATCCCAGCCGCCTCTCCAAAAGTGTTCCGTTTTATCGCATCATGAATAAAGGACTTTAATTCAGCAGCTTTTCTGGGTGAGTGCCACATATTCTTCTTTTTTTACTATATGGAATGGACTTTTTTTTGTATATATATGTGTTTCAGGACCTGTGGTGATGTCAGACCACATGGCTAATCATGTGATGGGTTACTGGGTGTGGTTAGCTCTATATAAGACTGGCTAATGCTTTACACAGCAGATATGTGAGGAGGTGAAACCCTCCTGAGTGTGTCAAGGCTCCAGGACTGAGCCGGTAGGACTGGACACTTGTTTTTTCCTTTTCCTGAGCCAAAGGCTATTTGCTTTCTGTTATTTCGCCATGTGGTTTATGATGCAATAAACCCTGTGAACTTTTCAAGGAATGTGCCTCCTGAGTCTCAGCCATCGCACCCGAGTGAGTGAAATCCCTACAATATATAATTGAACATTAGAGATGGGCGGACACCTGGATGTTCGGTCCCCCCATTCAAGTGAATGGGGTCCTGGTAATGATCTGGTACCAGAGCCTGAACTTTTCTTTGGCCAAACCCAAACCCAGACCCCATTCACTTGAATGGGGGGCCCGAACATCCAGTGTTTGCTGCGCTGTCATGTGTAGCAAACACCTGTTCTGATTGTCAGTGAAATCATCCCCGCTGGTCAGAGAGCTGCAGTTCCCACGCTGTCAGAAGACCAAGTGAGTCCTCAGCTGTGATCGGAGGTATAAAATTTACCTCTGGTCACTGGTGTCAGCTGATGGGACTACTGCTCCCATCATCCAACACCTGCTGCCGCTAACAACAGAGAGAGCATGAGCGGCGGGTGGGAATATTCATCAGCCGCTGCTGCGCTGTAAATAAATAACTTAAAAAACCTAGCTTGGGTTCCTCTGTATTTTTATTAACCAGCCAGGCAAAACTCACAGATGGGGGCTGCATGCAACCCTCAGCTGTCAGCTTCAGCAAGGCTAGTTATCAAGAATAGAGGGGTCCCCACTCTGTGTTTTTTAATTATTTAAATAAATAATAAAAAAAAAACCGGCTTGGGGTCCCCCCCATTTTTGACAACCAGCCTTGCTAAAGCAGACAGCTGGGGGTTGGTATTCTCAGGCAAATTGACAAGCAACGTTTCCATTCAAATAAGTTGTTCAGAAATGTTAAACTATATGGGATCAAGCATTTTTTCTTATCTTTACTATACAAAATTATAAAATTTTGTGAGCTGAAAGTCCACAATCTATCTGTAATAAAATACCAATGGAGGACTTCACAGCTGCAATTAGGTTTATAGTGAAATGCATATATATTTTTTTAAAGGTTACAGTGTGATGAAGATAGAAAATGCTTTTAAGTAATAGAAAATGTCACTACTCTGTTGTTGAATGTCCCAGGACCAGGGGCTCCTTCCCGGTCCCTAATGCTAGGGGTGCCTCTAACTCGCCCTGTTCCCCGGATTACTTCTGATGGTGTCCCATAATACAACAACCAGACTGACAAGGTAATATGAACAGGAAAATACCAATCATACAAATATACACACATAAACAACAGAGGTAAACATTGGGGAGTGGAGGATGGGGTTAATCTAAACTAGGAGAATAAAGGGAATTATCACACACTAAAAACATAGCAACAGTCACAGATAAATCCACCAAACGCCTTCTCTGATAACAACCATCAACTATGTCCAGCCATGCAGCATAAGCTACTATGACAGTGAGTGCTAGCCAGGACCCAACTTATCTAGGAGATGGGAGTGGCTAGCATTACACAACTGAGAGCCTAAATGCAGGAAAGCTTGCTGGAGATTAACCCCTGCACTGCTAAAAGAAATTTACAGCATTTTATATGATGGTGAAATGCTTCTAATCAGTGCAGGAGTAGGAGAAATCAGACGATGCGGTCTTCTGGCTCCTCTCTGTCACAGTGAACCAGTGACAGAAAATTCACAGAAGGTGTAAATTGCTGCAGAACGGTAGTCATGACAAGCTGCTGTCCAGGTTGTGCTCTGGCACTTTAAAGACAAGGGGTGTCCCAGTCCCAGTATGCTGAAGGGGTGCATCACATTCGCTTGTAGGCCGTAGGACTTCACTGTAACCAGGCTTTCATCCTCAGGAGCTGCCGCACACAATACATAGTATACAAAAAAAGGTTGCACTCTATCATGCTAAAGAATGTCAATGTGAAAAATATGAATAGCAATACAGCTTTTGAATACTAGGAGAAAAATGTGATGCCTTGCTGTCATGTCGGACGCTATTCACACTAGGGCGTCCGACAGACAGCGGTAATTCCATTTACGTCCACAATACGCTCAGTGGTGCCGGCTAGACTTTATCCAGGTTTCTCGGGGTTAATTTAGTTGGTAATCGGGTTGGAGGTTGGTTTATGCCCATGGCCTTTAAATAGTCTTGCTTGACTTTGGGCGTCGCCGATTATAGCTTGTGCCTCGTGCCTAGTGATTCCGGTCTGGAGTGGTGGTCTTGGAGAAGTAATATCGTATCTGGTGGTGTATGATCTGTTGTTATATTTCTCCTTCCTATATTTGTATTTGTTTTGCCCTGTGCACATTATCGTATTTTCCTGTGTGCTTGCGGCGTGGTGCGTTTTTAGTTTTCCCTGTCTGTGCTTTCTGTGGGGGATTGGTGTGTGGTCTCTTCACTGGGTGGCGGGTGGTAGTTTCAGCATAGGGCTGAAACAGGAGTTAGGGCCAGGCCTGGCGGCCCAGATAAGCACACCATCAGTGTAAATTCTGGGAGAGGGACAGACAGGGTTTCCCCTAGTCTGAGGGATAATGCAGGGGCCCGGGTAGCCAGCCTTAGTCTACCCATTACGCCCGTGACACTTGCACAAAATTAGGCCAAATTATGTCTGCCCATCACCCAGCGTCAAGGTGGTTTCAAAGACTGATGGGTTGCTATCTATATGAATACCTCTCTTATGTGCAAATATGGCACCCCAGGAGTCCGGTTGCCACAGTGGTATTGCCTCCCTTGCAGGGGGTGATGCTATGCCTGGAAGCAGGAGGGATTCCCTTACCAGGTAATACATCAGCATGCAACACCTTTCCTACTCCAAACCAGAAGGGGGAGCTCTAACACCCGATTTCAGGGGAGCTTCCTGATATAAGTTCTGGCCTGGAGGAAGAGTTAGTTAGTCTGTGGAAGACAGAGATGAGAGAGGAAGTCAAGGAAGAACCTGAGGATTGGAGCTGCAGATAAGCTCCCCTCAGGGCCAAGTGCTAGAGACTGGATGCTGGAGTCCGTGGTTGTGCGGGTACTGAAGTCCCGGCAGCTAAATACAGAGGGCAGGGGACTGCAGGTCTCCTGGCCCATCACAACATCTGAAAGCACAGTAGCAAATGAGAGCCCGGAGCCACCACGAAGGAGTGACACCTGTAATAGGCTCAAGCTGCCTGCCATACAGACAAGGACTTTAGAACAAGAAGGAGCAGAGGACTGAGCACATCTTTAGGCAGCAAGGACCTCAAAATACAGCACAATAGGGAGGTCTACTCTGGACTCACCTGGTTAGATGGATCCCAAATTGCTTGACATAGGGTATACGTGAGTTCCGTGACCTGGAAAAAATTCCCCCAATCCCCTTAAACAGGCCCCTTAACAATCTAAAGAATAAACTTCTATCGTACACAAAACAACAGACTGAGACATATGTTGGATTTAATTGGCCACAGCAGCCATTTTATTAAATAAAAGATAACAGAACTTTTATAACAACCCAGAATAGGAGGGGCGGTCCTCGAAGCCCCGAAGTTATAAAACTCAGTATCCCAAAAATCCACAATGTTCAGCCCAGGATGAGTCTTACCCCCAGCCGTAAAGCACCAGCTCAGGGATAGATAACAACCAATCCTGGTCCACCAAACCCACCCCCATGCCAGGGGCCCATAAATCCACCTCACACGGGATAACCGTACCGCGCCTTGTTAAATTCTCTCATGGGGTGTCCAGGACCTCTCAAGATCCCCCCCCCCCCCATTGAACCACGCTTTAACATTTCCACCGACTTCGAGGACCTCCACCCCCGCCACGAACACGAATGGCCTGACACCTCAGCCATTCATATCCCTCCACACCTTCAAGTTTAATTCAATGCCACTGCGGATAGCCAAACACCACATATCATTTCCCACCGCGTTCAGGTGCACGCCATCGGCTCTCCAGTAAGCTCCTTGACCCAATTCCAAGTCCACATGTCTCACGGCCAACGCGCCATTCCTCACCATGAACCAAGATATGGCCCTGTTTATTTTGATCCGGGCCCTGTTCACCCCCTCATGGGATCTAGCACCTTGCCATCTTTTACGCGGAATGATGTCGGACCACACCAACAACACTTTTGGAAACATGACCCAGAACCTCAGGATATCAAATTTAATATCCTTAATCAGCTCCCTACAAGACCGTTTAGCCAAATCATTCCCCCCTAAGTGAATCACCACGATCTCCGGCACTCTATCCAGTCTAACAAAACGATGAAATTCAGGTAACCATTCCTTCCACACCATCCCCCTTTTACCGATCCATCGTAATGTCACTGTCTCTCGAGAAAGACCCAATTGACGACCATCCGGACGAACCGCAGCACGCAACACAGCCCACACAACAAACGAATGCCCCATGATCCAGACGAGCACCGGATCAGGCCCTGCAACACAGAAAGAAAGGCAACAAACAATTAACTCAACACAGCCTCTAACTCACAATAGGTTTGGGCGAACATACGACCGGAATCTTGAAGATTCCCACCTCCCAATTCTCCGAACCACATCCTCACCAAGGCCCAACCTAGCGGCCTCAGTTGCTGCCCCGATCCTGAAGGAGTGACCGCTATACTGTGTTGCAGGTAAGGTAAGCCCGCTGCCGCCAAACATTTCCTAAATACAGAAATAAACTGAAAACGGGACAAGAAAGACCCATTTTCATGCACCAAGAATGGCTCGTCTAACACCCCGCCCTTCGCTATGTACTTCTTCACGGATGCCACCGGGCACACCGGGGATCCTTCAACATTGAACAACACCACTTTGCACCCTTTCCCATACACGTCCGTTTTTGAAGCCTTAATAAACACCACCACCTTATTCCCTTCGACATCAACGTTTTCTCTTAACAAAATACCTTTTTTACTAACGGACGGGCTAACCAACTCACCTAACCGAAATGCCCCGAAGAAGGCCAAAGAAAAGGCTGCACGGAACAGAACCACTTCCCATTCGGAAAAACACACCTCCTGCAACTTCCGCTCAATGGCTGAAAGCACCTCATAAGACACGGGTCGCTGACTGTCCGAAGCCTTCCAGCCTTTCTTCCAACCCCGAACAACTTGCCGAACCAAAAAGGATTTCGTTATATCCTTACCCCCCCTCCATTTAAGGTTGAAGGCTAGCCCCGCCAAAAACTTATTCAAACGTGCCACAGACCAACCTGCCTCCCAATGATGACCTAGGAACAACAACAAACCATACTCCTCCTCCATATCTTGATCCATACTTGACATCCAGGATTCCCACAGGCTCCAAGCCTGATTATAATGAGACCAAGATGAATCCACGAGCAATTTGGTAAATAACTCCGTTACGGCCCTCGCGGCAGGTTCCACAATTTCACCGGACAATCCAGACCCGCGCTCTCCGCCTGTGGTGCCAAATCCCGGAAAAGCTGCCACTGAAATTGAGAAAGAGCAACAACTATTGGATCAGGCGCTGACAAGCTAACTTCAGATACAATCCATAAGTTAAACTTAAGACCCAGGAAAACCAAGTGCTGCAAGACCTTCACTACTGCAGGCGTAGCCGCTGACAACGAGTTTACCGCCGTCACCGTTCCAACATGCTCACAATGAAAAGAAATCTTCAAATTCCTCAATTTGTCACCCCACAGGGCCAACGCAACTACCCTGGGGAACAAATGCAACAGTAGCCGGTTGTTTGTTAACCCTTCCTCCTTCCATTCTTCTGACCAAGCTGCTGCTGACCAGCTACCATGAAAGAAAAGACCAAAGCCACTCATTTCAACGACATGCACCAAAATGCCCAAGGAGGCGGCATCTGTCACAGGCTGAATCAACAGAGATCTGCCATTGTACTCGTCAAGAAAATCCGCCCACATCTTCAAATCGTCCCGAAACTCTTTCTTTATCCTGATGAAATGCAAAGGGGACTTCACCCCTACTGTTGCCAAGGATAGGCGGCGGCAGAACGCTCGACCCATCGGCATGATCCTACATGCAAAGTTCAATTTCCCTAACAACGATTGCAAACTGCGCAAATTTATCTTCTTCAAACCAATCGCATTAACCACATCCTGACGCAACGCGGTAAGCTTATCTGCAGGTAGCCTACACTCCATTGCTACCGTGTCAATTTCAATGCCTAGGAAACTCAACACTGTTACCGGACCAACTGTTTTGTCCTCTGCTAAAGGCACCCCGAAGTTTTTTGCCACACTCTCCATTGTATGCAACAAAATCGAACAATCTGCTGATTCCGCTGGCCCTATAAACAAAAAGTCATCCAGATAGTGCGAACATGAGCGTATCCCAGACACATCTTTCACCACCCATTCTAAGAACGTGCTGAAGGCCTCAAAGTAAGCGCATGAAATTGAGCAACCCATGGGAAGACAACGATCAACAAAGAAGCCGCCATCCCAAAAGCAACCCAATAAATGCAAACTGTCGGGATGAACTGGCAACAAACGAAAGGCCGCTTCGATGTCGGTCTTTGCCAGCTTAGCCCCCTTTCCACATGCTCGAACCCACCCATCGCTGAATCGAATGATAAGTACGACACCGAACTCAACTTGGGATCAATACCATCATTAACCGAAGATCCCTTCGGAAACGACAGGTGATGGATTAACCTAAATTTATCAGGTTCTTTCTTAGGGACCACGCCAAGAGGTGACACCCTCAGATTTGCCATCGGAGGGGCGACAAACGGGCCTGCCTTCCCAGAGCAACTTCCTTATTCAACTTATCCGACACGACCTCCGGGAATTGTAACGCCGATTTCAAATTATTTTTTTTTAAACTAACATCCTGCTCAACATAAGGAATTTTAAAACCCTCCTTAAAACCGTCGCGCAATAAAACTGCAGCTGACCTATCGGGGTATCTACTTAGAAAAGCCTCCATCACGACCCACTGCATCGGAGTCACCCCTTTTTTCAGCTGAATCTACAACTTTTTGCCTGTTACCTCTGAAACATTTTGAGGCACTATGCACCCCCCCGCACGATGAACACTCGTGCCTAAATTTACACTTGTTCCCGAATCTGCATACCCCATCATTGAAGGCGAAACACAGTCCCTTCTGCAAAGCCGCCGAGTGTCCTGACTGCCCTGTACTCCCGACGCCCCCGTGAAAAGGCTGGCTGGTCTGACCTAAACGGGACGGGACCATAACTCTCATCCACAACGCTATGAACTTTTGATCCCACCTGATACTTGGCCTAAAAGCCTTACGCTGACGAAACTGTTCGTCATAGCATAGCCAACCCTGTCCCCCGTAGGTCCTGTAAGCCTCCCCTATGGCATCTAAGTAACAGAATAATGCCCAGCAATTTTCCGGGGCCTTCTCCCCGATTACGCTAGCCATAATATCAAAAGCTTGCAGCCAATTTGAAAATGATCTGGGAATCATCCTATATCTCCGTTTCTCCTCATCTTCTTTTTTAGAGTCCTCCCTTCTTGGTCTATCCAAATTAAATCTCTCTAGGGGTAAAAGAGAAAATATTTCTATATACTCCCCTTTCCAGATTTTTTCCCTAACATCTTGTTTTAAATGTGCCCCTAACGGGCCCTCAAAGCAGACATAGACCTCCCCCCTAGCCGCATCGTCTAGTTGCGGGACGTCCTCCTTTTCCTTATCCTGCAAAGCTCCTTCACCTGACGCATAAATTCCTGACCCGGGCCCTATGGATAACGCTGCTGCTGCTCCGCCATTGTCCCATGATGAGCCCCCAGTATTTGACGCAGGACCCGCACTGCTGGACGTACCCGTAATCTCGGTCAACTCTCTCGACCACTCAAACGAACCCGTATTTCCCAACCAAGCTGCTGACGGCAAAGACCCCCTGCTAAGTCCGGACCCCCACAAGCCCGCTAACTCCCCTAAACCTCTAAGGATAAAACCCATACCCCCACTAGCGACTCCCGAAGTAATATCAGTATTCCTAGCTTCAGGGGAAACTAAGCCTGGCATATTAATGATAGGGAAAATGTTCTCACCTAGCTGCCTGGGTGCTGTGAGCCCAGCAGCCGAAGATCCAGCTCCCAGCCGAAGGTGTCCTAAATCCCGACCGGCTTGATCCGCGATGTTGCCCGTCGAACTCCTGGCGGCCGTATCTGTGTACTGGCGACCCGGTGATGCCGTCGACTGCCCTGGTGCTGTGGAAGGGGAATAGGCCGAGCCAGCATCCTGCCGCCCGATGGAAGATGTGCGGCTCCTTGCCACGGATACGTCCCGAAGCGACGGAATGTCACCTGCCAGAAACCGGAAAATACCCGACACCACCAGCAAAGGGCGCTGTTCCAGGAAAACTCCGGCCATCACCAGCAGAGGGCGCAGATCCAGGAAAATCCCGGCCATCACCAGCAGAGGGCGCTGATGCAGGAAAATCCCGGCCAACACCAGCAGAGGGCGCTGATCTTGTAACATCCAGGCCACCACCAGCAGAGGGCGCAGCTGCGTTGAAGACTCCAGAGCTGTGCGCTGCAGAGGGCCGCATGCTGATGCCAGAGCCAGCCGACTGCCGCCCGCCTTGTCCCCGGCGCTGAGGGGCCACCGCACCTGACCCCCGTCTCCTAGGCTGACGCTGCCTCCCACGCTGAGCGGCGCCAGCGGTCATGCTGGCAGCCGCAGTTCCGGCTCCTGCTCCTGTCGCCCCTCGCCGCCCGGACACAGAAGGAGGGGAGGAAGGATCCGCCCCCCATTGTAGGCCCCGCCGCACTGGAGGATTCCTCCCGGCGCTGCGCTGCGAGGTGGAGGGGCCAGCGCTGCTTACCGGAGGGTCACTGGAGGGGCTCCTATTTCGGCGCCAGGCCCTGGGGATCACGTCCGGGCTTAGGCATGCCGGAGGCCTAGTCCTCCGCGGCCGGCGCCCGTCCTGCTGTGCCTGCGAAGTTGCTCCCGCTGTCCCCTGGAGAAGGCTGTTCACAGACGCGTTCAGCCAATCTGTCCCCTGGGAGCTGGCTGCCGTCCGGAGACGCTGGAGGATCGCTTCAACGTCCATTCTGGTAAGTGTAACAGAGATTCCTCACTTGTCACGCAGGCACCTAAAATGGATGCCTGCGTGAGGAGCGCGCCCCTTTTTATGTGCCCCCTCCCCGCAGTCCCATAGTTCCACCCCTTTCATTCAAAAAATGCCCCTTAAGCCACCCCTTGAGTTCCAGTTAACCCTTACCTCTGTACCCCCTCTAAACTGCTCCAGCTCCCCAGGTCACACGTAACCCCGTCATGGCGGCCTCCCCTTAAGTGCCGTGGGCACCCAAATACGGCCTTTCTTCCAAGCTGCCCAGACCTCCATTACCATCTGTAATCAGTGTCATGGACTGCACCACAAACTGTGAGTAAAAGTATGGAAACTGCACCCTGCTGTGTCCTCAGAGTTATTTACTGCACCATCCACTCTGCACTGCAAACATCACTACTATCTTTCACCTCATAAGTGCCCTGGGACTTAGCTCTACCTGTGTAGAGCTGTACCAACTCTGCTACATCACCATCAGCCTCGGCGGTCTCTTTAAGCAACGTTGGCTATCCCTTTCTGAATACCACAGGTGGCATCACGAACTATCCCCCATAGCTGTATTTTCCCCTTTAATTCACTTTTATTGCATGCCCAGGGCCACAGACCGGGTCACTTCTGCTGTGACACATCCCTTTAAGAATCGGCCTGGTACCTAATGTCTCCACGGCCCTGGTGGGCGCTCCACACACCTTGCAGATTTTGTTGCGGATCCACAGCGTTTTATCCGTGCTTATTTGTGCCAAGAGTGTTGCCCAGGCAATGTTAATCAATGGGAATCCAGAATTGGTGTGCACATGCTACGAAAAATTCCGCATTGATTCTCAGCGTTTTATTTTCCACAGCATGTCAATTCTTTTTGCGGATCTGCAGCGTTTCTGCACAAATTGACTTACATTGAGTCAGTCAAATCCACAGCTAAACCGTAGATGTAAAAAGGTCTTCGGATTAGCTGCAGATTTCCTTGACAAAAAAGCTGCAGAAAGGAAGGAGGAAGAGTGTGTGGGTGGAGACTATGTGTGTGGGCGGAGACTATGTGTGAGTGGAGAACATGTGCAGGTCTGTCTGTGGGTATCTGTATTTATCTGAGTATGGGTGTCTGTAGGTGTCTGTGTGTTTCTCTGTGTGTGTGCCGGTGTCTGTATGTGTCCCTGTGTGTGTGCGGGTGTCTGCGGGTGTGTGCTCGGCTGTGTGCAGGTCTGTGTGGGTGTCTGCGGGTGGCTCTGTGTGTCTCTATGTGTGTGCGGGTGTGTACGCGGCTGTGTGCGGGTATGTGTGTGTCTGCAGGTATCTGTGTATGTAGCCAGGCATAGTCTGATGGGACTACTGCTCCAATCTGGCATGTCTGCTGTCACATATAACAGTGACAGTATGAGCCAATGATGGGACAGTAGTAGTCTCATCATCCGTCGACTGTGTTCAAGTAAAAAAAAAACAACACATTTACATAATCACATACAATATTCGTACTCACCAAACACCTAATTCCCAGACGCCCTCGATCTCCTGCAATAAAAATAAAATAATAAACCAACATATACTTACCTTTCTGCCGTAGTCCATGTAATAACGAGTGTCCCACAGCAATCTCAACGTGTAGAACAGTCCCATCGGGGAATGTGACCGATCTACCTTGCCTCCGGCGATACACTGACAGGAGGTATCACTACGCCGCCGTGAGAGAGCTCACCGGAGTTCATGCTGTCACTTGCGGCACCGATGCATCAGAAAATTCTCACTCAGCGGTGCCATGAGAGCACGAGCTCCAGTGAACTCTCAGTGTATCACTGGAGGCCGTGTAGAGCAGTCACATCTCCCGATGTGTTCTACATGGGAGATTGTCGTGGGACACTCAATATTAAGTGGAGTATAGCGGACAGGCAGTATTTATGTTGGTTTATTATTTTGTTTAATAGCCTGGGAACCTTTATGACTATTGGCTCCTTCCCAGAATATTAACATCAGCCCTCAGCCGTCGGCTTTCCCTCTGCTGGTTAAGGAAATAACGCTGGAGTCCTTGCAATTTTTTTTAGGGTATGTGCCCACGGTCAGGAACCGGCACATGTCCGCTCCGTCCAAAGTGCTGCCGGCTTTTGAATGCAGGTGATTCCGCATGTGTTCATTGAACCGTATGGAATAACAGCGCCCAATACATTGTACGTAGACGTTTATCCTGCAGAGACTGCGCGTCTCCACAAGATAAATTGACGTGCTGCGGTCTGGAAAGACGCGCCGCATGTCCGTCTCCGCAGGGAAGCTGCAGGAGTCGGTGCACGCATAGTGGAGATGGGATTTCCGCTGTAACATCTGGACGCTGCGGGTTGGACGCTGCAGATGTATGCAGCGTCCAACCCACAGTGTTTAATGACCGTGGGAACATACCCTTATAAAGTTTTTGAAAATTAAACAGATATTGCATTTCACACAGATTTCATGGGTGTGAGTGTGTGTCTTTTATTTAACTTTTTATTTACCATTTTATTAATGGTGGTATTTGGCTGACACCTGGTCATCACTAAACCTCAGGCTTGGTATTACATATATGTACATATACAGTATATATATATTTATATATACAATATATCTACCTATACTAGGTGTAGACATTTATTTTGTCTATTTTATTTTAACCTGTCAGTGTGATTTTACATTACACCACGCTGAATTGTCGGCTTTTCTAAAGGACACCGATGCGTATTTCTTGCAAGTCACACTGATGGTCCGTGTGGTGTGCGAATTTTTCTCGCACCCATAGATTTTCATTGGCAAGTCTCAGCCGACATATGGTGCAAATCGCAGCATGCACGTATAATATGGGCGAGAAAAATAAGATGATGGGAGCTGCTCCATAGATTAATATTGGTCCGAGTGCTATGCGATTTTTTTTTTTTTTTTTTTTTTTTTTTTTTTTTTTATGGCATAGCACTCGTCCGTATTATACGATAGTGTGACTCCGGCCTAACAGATATATCTTTTGAATACTGCAAACATTTTTTAGAAAAATTGACAAAGATTGGATAACTCTCACCTTTTCATGCACGCATATTTAGCATTATATCTATGTACACCATCAGGTCATATTAGTTTAATTTCACATATACTTGCTGCATCTATTATGTGATCATCTCAAGCACATGTCCGTTTTTTCGCTTCTTCTAACATCTACAGTTACCAATCTCCCTTTCTGAGTCACATGATTCAACACGATCGTGTGACATTATTGGTGAAATGATCAGGACTCTACGGTGATGTCATTGGGTCATGTAACCTACGGTAATTTGGTCACATGATTGGACATCCTTGGCCATGTCGGTAAGCCTCTATACTGCAGCACTATGTAATACCAGGGTCGGACAGGCTGGCGGGGTACCGTTGAAATGCCAGGTGGGCCCAAGAGAGAGATGAATGAAAAAAATTTTTTTCATCTGCACAGTGCAGACTGGGGCGTGTTCACTCAGAGTTCATCATGTGACCCGTCGCGAAGACCAGGGTCGGCATCACACCTGGCGCACCGGGGCAACTGCCGCACCCGGGCAACTGCCGAGGTCCTGGACGAATGGGGAGACTCACTCACCCTCGGGGACACCGGCACACTATGGGGCCCATGAGTCAGGGGAGCCCAGTGCCAGTGCTGGCACCAAGCCCCACCCCACTCAAATACTCACCTCTCCCATTTTCTCACAGCTCAAGTGTCTTTAGTGTCTTCTGACTCTCTGTGATGTCTCAGGGCAGAGGCCGTGATGACATCACTACAGCGCACCCTCTGTGCTGAGCACTGCAGAGAGTCAGAAGACGCCAAGGAGACCAGAACTGCAGGGAAAGTGAGAGGTGATTACTTGATTTTTCTACATATGGAGCATTATATGAGGCCTATTATAGTGTGTGGAGCATTATATGGGGGCCATTATACTGTATTGAGCATTATATGGGGCCCATTATACTGTGTGGAGCAATATATAGCATCTATTATACTGCATGGAGCAATATATGGTGCCAATTATTCTGCACGGAGCAATATATTGGGTCAATTGCACTGTATGGAGCAATATATGGGGCCATTATTCTGTATGGAGAATATATGAGGCCCATCATACTGTATGGAGCAATATATGGGGCCCAAAATTCTGTATCTTGCAATATATGGGGCACATTATACTTTATGGAGCAATATATGGGGCCCATAATACTGTGTGGTAAAATATATGGGGCCCATTCTTCTCTATGGAGCAATATATTTGGTCCATTATACTGTATGGAGCACTATGTGGAGCCCATTATACTGTATGGAGCAATATATGGGGCCCATTATGCTGTATGGAGCATTATACTGTATATCATTATACTGTATAGTGCCTATTATACTGTATAGGGTAATATATGAGGCCCATTATACTGTATGGCGCACTGTGTAAAGCCCATTATACTGTATGGAGCAATATATGGGGCCATTACACTGTATGGAGCAATAAAATTGGCCCATTATACTGATTGGAGTAATATATGAGGCCCATTATACTGTATGGAGCACTATATGGGGTCATGATACTGTATGGAGCAATATATTGTGCCATTATACTGTATGGAGCAATATAAGGCCATTATACTGTATGAAGCAATGTATGAGGCCATAATACTGTATGGAGCATTATGTGGTGCCCATAACACTGTTTGGAGGACAATGTGGTGCCCATCAAAATGTATGGAGGGCTATACTGTCTGGTCTAAAATGATAAGTCTGCTGTCACTCTGTGTGCTGTACGCTGTGAGAATTCGCCGGTGACTGAATTTACAATACAGTGTGGACCATTTATATGGATATACCTAAATAAAATGGGAATGGTTGGTGATACCAACTTCCTGTTTGTGGCACATGAGTATATGGGAGGGGGAAACTTTTCAAGATTGATGGTGACCATGGCGGCTATTTTGAAGTCGCCAATTTTGGATCCAAATTAATTTTTTCAAAGGGAAGAGGGTCATGTGACACATCAAACTTATTGAAAATTTCACAAGAAAATCAATGGTGTGCTTGGCTTTAATATAACTTTATTCTTTCATGAGTTATTTACAAGTTTATGACCACTTATAAAATGTGTTGATGCTATGTAATACCAGGGTCGGACAGGCTGGCGGGGTACAGGTGAAATGCCAGGTGGGCCCAAGAGAGAGATGAATGAAACAAAATGTTTTCATCTGCACAGTGCAGACTGGGGCGTGTTCACTCAGAGTTCATCATGTGACCCATCATGAAGACCAGGGCCGGCATCACCACCTGGCGCACCGGGGCAACTGCCGCACCCGTGCAACTGCCGAGGTCCTGGACGAATGGAGAGAATCACTCACCCTCGCGGACACTGGCACGCTATGGGGTTCATGAGTCAGGGGAACCCAGTGCCAGTGCTGGCACCAAGCCATCAAACTTATTGAAAATTTCACAATAAAAACAATGGTGTGCTTGGTTTTAATGTAACTTTATTCTTTCATGAGTTATTTACAAGTTTATGACCACTTATAAAATGTGTTGAAAGTGCTGGCCATTGTGTTGGACTGTCAATGCAACCCTCTTCTCCCACTCTTGACACACTGATAGCAACACCGCAGAAGAATTGCTAGCACAGGCTTCCAGTATCCGTTGTTTCAGATGCTGCACATTTCGTATCTTCACAGTATAGACAATTGCCTTTCCTGGCTGGAAAAAGTGATGGCCATCTGCACTGGATGAAGAAGAAAAGCGAAGATGAATGATTTCAACTACAAACATCACTGCTGAGTCAGTGTGTCACCTGTACACTGACACTATTCAATGTATACTATATATAGAGCTGCTGTGTATAATGTCATCGGTGGTCACTATATTACCTGTACACTGTGTACAGAGCTCCTGTGTATAATGTCACTGGAGATCAATGCATTAGCTGTACACTGACACTATACACTGTATAATATATACAGAGTTACTGTGTACAATGTCACTGGTGATCACTATATTACCTGTTCACTGAAACTATATACCGAGCTCCTGTATGTAACATCACCAGTTGCAATATTAGTGTTATTAGTATTGTAGTTTTTATTAATGATCAGTATTGTAGTATTTGGTCACTATGTGATAGTAATATGTGATCTGGTCATAGTGTGGAGGTTAGTGATGAGCGAGTATACTCGTTGCTCTGGTTTTCCCAAGCACACTCGGGTGATCTCGGAATATTTGTAAGGCTATGTGCACACGTAGGAAGGGTCCTCTGCAGGTTCTCCCACAGCGGATTTGATAAATCTGCAGGGCAAAACCGCTGCGGTTATCCCTGCAGATTTATCACGGTTTGTCTTGCGGTTTCCACTGCGGGTTACTCCTGCTCTTGTTTTACTATTGATGCTGCATATGCAGCATCAATAGTAATGTTAAAAATAATAAAAACAATGGTTATACTCATTCTCCGACATCCCGATCTCCTCGGGGCTGCACGTGGTGGTCTGGTTCCAAATCTGCTATGCGAGAAGGACCTTCGTGACGTCATAGTCATGTGACTGTGACGTTATCGCAGGCCCTGCTCGCATGGCAACCCTGAGACCGGACGGCCGCGTGCAGCGCTGAGAGGTGAGTATATCATTATTTTTTATTTAAATTTTTTTTTTTTTAACAAAAATATGGTTCCCAGGGCCTGGAGGAGAGTCTCCTCTCCTCCACCCCGGGTAGCATCCGCACATGATCCGCTTACTTCTCGCATGGTGGGCATAGCCCCATGCGGGAAGTAAGCGGATCAATGCATTCCTATGTGTGCAGAATCGCCGCAATTCTGCACTAAGACGTGACATGCTGCGGATTGTAAACCGCTGCGTTCCCGCGTGGTTTTTTCCGCACCATGTGCACAGCGTTTTCGGTTTCCCATAGGTTTACATTGAACTGTAAACTCATGGGAAACTGCTGTGGATCCGCAGCTGCAGAAATGCTGCGGATCCGCAGCAAAATCCGCAACGTGTGCACATACCCTAAGTGCTCAGACTTAGTTTTCCTCCCTGCAGATGAATGATTTACAGCTGCTAGACAGTTTGAATACATGTGGGGATTCCCTAGCAACCAGGCAACCCCCACATGTACTCAGGATGGCTAGCAGCTGTAAATCATGCAGCTACATCAACAAAACCTAAATCTCCGAGCACTTACAAATACTCGAAAACCCGAGCAAAGAGTATACTCGCTCAGCACTAGTTGCGGTATTTGTCCCCTGTATGTGGTATTATTCGGTCACTATATGGTGGTAATATGTGATCTGGTCATTTGTGTTCTCTCTAATATACTGCCCTGGCCGTAAATAACTCTGGAGGATACTTTTTTGCTGTTATTTCTATTACATGATACATATGTATTTTACTTGTGTATATATTATGTCAGGGGGTTTTGTGTACATATTATGTCAGGGTTTTTATTGTTTACATTTATGTTTCTCATTTTATGGCTTGATTTTATGAATTGTTAAATGAAAACAATATATTTTTAGATTTCACTTGGCCTGTGTATAAAGTATTTTCTCTTGGTGCTTCCCTGTGCAGTGGCGTATCTAGGGGGGGCAGCCGGGGGATGTGCCCCGGGCGCAGCCGGCAGGGGGCGCAGTCGGGCCGCCTAAGTCAGAGGTCCGCAATGTCTCTCCCGGTGGCTGCATTCTCCCACCCCCCGGATTGAGAGTCGACTGTTCTCTGTGCCGACTGTCAAGCTGACAGCTGGCACAGAGAAGCTACAGCGCACCGGTCCCAACATGTGCGGACATACCACATGTGCAGCCGCACAGGCTGCACCGGGGTCCGGCGGAGATGGAGGGGGGCCCCTGCAGGGTGGTTGCGACGTGCAGGGAGAAATCCCTGCAGCTCCGCTGCCTACAAGAGAAAATAGCAGTGGAGCTGCAGCGATCTGTCTTCCTGCCCGCGCTTTCTCTCACACAGGCAGCGCCGCTGGATGACATTCATTCAGCGGCTGGCTGTGTCAGAGGAAGGTGATGAGATGCTGCGGCAGAGTGTGTGGAGAGGTGAGAGGTTTTGTGTGTGTGTGTGTGTGTGTGTATATATAGAGGTGCTGTGGGTGTGTTGTGTGTGTGTGTGTGTGTGTCTGTTTAGAGAGGTGCTGTGTGTGTATACATAGAGGTGCTGTGTGTGTGTGTGTGTTGTTTGTGTGTATATATAGAGGTGAGAGGTGCTGTGTGTGTTGTGTGTGTGTGTGTATATATAGAGTATGCAAATTGCCTCTTCTGAGAAAAAGAGGACTTAAACTCTATAGCGCCACCTGTTGGAAGTAGCGATCCTACAAGTCACAATCAACCCTTTAACGAGTCGTGCAATATGACTTAGGATAAAAACCAAATCAGTATCCCAATTCGCAGACACGGTGTTTCGGGCTCTTGGCCCTCATCAGTGCGAAGCATGAGAACTGATTTGGCTAGGTGAGAGGCTCTGGACTGGGGTCTAAGGGGTAATATTTCTCCTTATGGAGAGTGACATACCAGCTGGCTTGTCAAGGTATATATAGAGGTGAGAGGTGCTGTGTATGTGTTGTGCGCGTGTGTATATAGGTGAGAGGTGCTGTGTGTGTGTGTGTGCGTGCATGCGTAGCGCTGCGAGTGAATGTGCAGAGAGGTAAATTATTTTGTGTGTGTACGGGGAGGAGAGGCGAGGGCAATGATGGGGCTGACGGGGAGAGGACAATAATTGGGATGGAGGGGGAGGAGGAAAGGATGGATGTGGTGGAATGGGCAATGATGGAGGTGGCAATGATGGAGGTGGAATGGGCAATGATGGGGTGGGGGGAGGAAATGATGGAGGTGGTGTAATAGGCAATGATGGGGGTGGGGGGAGGCAATGATGGAGGTGGAAATTGGAATCGGCAATGATGGTGGTGGGGGGAGAATGCAATGATGGTGGGGAGGAGGAAATGATGGAGGTGGCGGAAAGGGCAATAATGAGGGGGGAAGAAATGATGGAGGTGGTAGAATGGACAAGGATGATGGTGGTGGAAAGCACACTGATGATCTTGGAGGGGAGAAAATGATGGAGGTGGTGGAATGGGCAAGTATGGTGATGGCGGTAGAAACGGTAATGATGATGGTGGTGGAAAGGGCAATGATGGGGGTGGTGGGGTAAGAGAAAATGATGGATGTGGTGGAAAAAGCAAAGGAGGAAATGATGGAGGTGGTGGAATGGGCAATGATGGGAGTGCTGGGGAAGGAGGAAATGATGAAGGTTGTGGAATGGGAAATTATGGGGTGGTGGGGGAGAAAGCAATGATAGTGGTGGTGGGAAGGCAAAGATGGAGGTGGTGAAGAGAGCAATGATGGGGTGGGGTAGAGGAAAATAATGGGCAAATATGAGGAAACAGTACAGGGGAATTGGGAGTATGTATGAGGAAACAGTACAGGGGAATAGGGGGCATGTATGAGGAAACAGTACTGGGGAATGGGGGACATATCTGAGGAAACAGTATGGGGGATGGGTGCAGACAGTATGAGGAGCGAACGGGGAATGTATGTGGACACAGTATGAGTAGCGATATGAAAAATGTATGTCGACAGAGTACGGGGAGTGAGGGTGATGGGATGTGTGCAGACACATTATGCGGAGTCAGGTGAGCAGGCAGTGTAGAAAGTGAGGGGGTAAATATATGAGGAGACAGTATGGTGAACAGGGGGATGTGAGAGGCGACAGAATGAGGAGGGAGGGGAATAGTGTGAGAAGACAGTATGGGGGAGAAAAGTGATTGGGCACAGAATAGAAACTGAGTAGTTGGAACGTAGCATGGAGGGACAGTGTAAGGGCACAGCCAGGAGGGGACAGTATACCAAGGAGGGGGAGTGTGATGAGAGTACAGTATAAATACTGAGCCCTATAGGGGGACACAGTATGAGAGGACAATGTGAAGAGGGGGCCGGTATGGAAAGGAGAGATCAGTGTGAAGAGAATGTACCATAAGAGGGACAGTGTGGGGGTCATATTTTGTGCAGACAATATAGTGAGGGGCAAGTTTTTATTCAGGAGCATTATAATGACACTTATATCTTTAAGGGTATCGTGTGGAGATTTTCTGCAAAAGAGCAGAGAAGATGGAAGTCTGCAGCGACGAGCTGTGGAAGAGAAAACTCATCATGGGGTCTGGACAAGATGAAGAAAAGAAGGAGAACTACTCCAGAGACAACATCATCTATAAGGTACCTGAATGTAAATGTTATTTGTGATACTAACTAACTCATATTTTTATTTATGTTAAGAGCAGGGGATGTCCAGGTTTGTAATGAGTCTGCAGTCATTATTTGTGACTGCAGACTTCTGACTTCTCAGAATGCGCACTGCATGCTGTCAGGAATCTGTCGATTTACATACATGCGGTCACGTGCTGACTAGACATGTGTGGCCTCACTCAATGAAAATAAACTGAGCGAGGCCGGGCACGTCTAGTCAGCATATGGTCAGAAGTATACAAATCACATGCTTGTGCTGACATGACTGTCTACCGGCAAGGGAGAATCCTAAAAGTGTGCAGTGCATTAGTTGTGAGAATTCAGAAGCTGCGATGTCAGGATTCACATCTGCAGGTTCCAGTAGTCATCACATGGACACTTCACTCATATGTGATTTTCATACTTATGGTGACAACGAGCTTCTCTTCTGCTCTCAGTTTTTCACTGAGTATTGAGAGCATTAGGGAGAGAGGCTCGTTGGTACATGACTAAGTGTGCAAATCACATATGTCCTGGGGGGGGGAGGGGCGCCAAAATGAATTCTTGCCCCAGGTGCCAGAAACCCTAGATACGCCTCTGTCCCTGTGTGTAAAATACGAAAAATATTGTTTGTTCTTAAATGCACCTCATGTAAAAGACCACTAGGTGGTGATCTCTGCAAATATTTGGGATTACAATCCACAGTTGTATTGCATATATTGTTATTTTACACATGGCCATTACAGGGGAATGAAAGTATATACTATACATTTGCACATTATTTTAGACAACTACTATATCTGCTATACAGCTAGAATTTAGGAAACGTGGGGCAGACTAAACTGCTTATTATGGCTAGATAATTTTAACGGGCAGTCCTGGTTATCTAAACTAGGAGTTGATTTGCATTTCTCAGCAGCAATCTTTACAGATTGATCAGAGCTGTGCTGTTCAGCTCCATTTAATCTTTTCATCCAGATACTGAAATAACAGCTGATATTTGGGGGTGTTGGGTTTTGAACACTCACCAATAGTGTTTTTTAATCATTTTAAGATTTTGTGTTGTCTTTCTGTATTTGTCTTGTGAAAAAAAAATTGTAACACGTCTACCAATGGCATATGTGCACTGCTGTTATTTATGTTGCTTATACATCTGATCAATAACATTTAACCCCTTAGTGACCAGGCCAAATTTTTGAAATATGACCAGTGTCACTTTAGGCTACTTTCACACTAGCGTCGTGTGACGGACGTCGCTATGCGTCGCTTTGGAGAAAAAACGCATCCTGCAAAGTTGCCGGCAGGATGCGTTTTTCTCCAGAGACTTGCATTAGCGACGCATTGCGACGTATGCTTTTGACGGCCGCAACGCACAAAAAACGTTCAATGTAATTTTTTTTGTACGTCGGGTCCACCATCTTCGACCGCGCATGCGTGACAGAATCTCCGCCCCCTCCTCCCCGGAACTCACAATGGGCAGCGGATGCGTTGTAAAACTGCATCCACTGCCCACGTTGTGCACACTGTAGCCTTAGGTAGTAATAACTATGGAACACTTCAACATAACCCAGTGATCTTGAGATTGTTTTTTTTCGTGGCTCATTATAATGTATTATAATGGTAAATTTAGGTTGATATGTTTTGTATTTATTAAAAAAATCAACAATTTGACAAAAATGTAAAAAAAAGTGCAACTTTCAAACTTTGAATGGTTATTCGTTTAATCCAGATAGTCATACCCCAGAAAAGCATGAATAAATAACTTTTCCCTCATGTCTGCTTTTCATCAGCACCGTTTGGTAAATGCTAATTTATTTTGTTAGCATTTCAGGAGGTTTAAAAATGTAGCAGCGATTTTTCATTTTTTCAAGGAAATTTACAAAAATAATTTTTTGAAGGACCTATCCAAGTTTAACCCCTTTCTGCCATTAGACGTACTATTGCGTCCATGTGGGGTGGGCTTTACTTCCCAAGGACGCAATAGTACGTCATGTGCGATCGGCAGCGCTCACGGGGGGAGCGCCGCCGATCGCGGCCGGGTGTCAGCTGTTTATCGCAGCTGACATCCGGCACTATGTGCCAGGAGCGGTCACGGACCGCCCCCGGCACATTAACCCCCGGCACACCGCGATCAAAGATGATCGCGATGTGCCGGCGGTACAGGGAAGCACCGCGCAGGGAGGGGGCTCCCTGCGGGCTTCCCTGAGCCCCCCGCAGCAACGCGATGTGATCGCGTTGCTGCGAGGGTCTCACCTCCCTCCCTGCTCCCTCCAGCCCCGGATCCAAGATGGCCGCGGATCCGGGTCCTGCAGGGAGGGAGGTGGCTTCACAGAGCCTGCTCAGAGCAGGCACTGTGAAGCAGCCTGCACTCCTATCAGATCAGTGATCTGACAGAGTGCTGTGCAAACTGTCAGATCACTGATCTGTGATGTCCCCCCCTGGGACAAAGTAAAAAAGTAAAAAAAAAAAATGTCAAATGTGTAAAAAAAATTAAAAAAAATATTCCAAAATAATGAAAAAAAAAAAAAATATTATTCCCATAAATACATTTCTTTATCTAAATAAAAAAAAAAAACAATAAAAGTACACATATTTAGTATCGCCGCGTCCGTAACGGCCCGACCTATAAAACTGGCCCACTAGTTAACCCCTTCAGTAAACACCGTAAGAAAAAAAAAAAAAAAACGAGGCAAAAAACAACGCTTTATTATCATACCGCCGAACAAAAAGTGGAATAACACGCGATCAAAAAGACAGATATAACTAACCATGGTACCGCTGAAAGCGTCATCTTGTCCCGCAAAAAGCGAGCCGCCATACAGCATCATCAGCAAAAAAATAAAAAAGTTATAGTCCTGAGAATAAAGTGATGCAAAAATAATTATTTTTTCTATAAAATAGTTTTTATCGTATAAAAGCGCCAAAACATAAAAAAAGATATAAATGAGGTATCGCTGTAATCGTACTGACCCGAAGAATAAAACTGCTTCATCAATTTTACCAAACGCGGAACGGTATAAACGCCTCCCCCAAAAGAAATTCATGAATAGCTGGTTTTTGGTCATTCTGCCTCACAAAAATCGGAATAAAAAGCGATTAAAAAATGTCACGTGCCCGAAAATGTTACCAATAAAAACATCAACTCGTCCCGCAAAAAACAAGACCTCACATGACTCTGTGGACCAAAATATAGAAAAATTATAGCTCTCAAAATGTGGTAACGCAAAAAATATTTTTTGCAATAAAAAGCGTCTTTCAGTGTGTGACGGCTGCCAATCATAAAAATCCGCTAAAAAACCCGCTATAAAAGTAAATCAAACCCCCCTTCATCACCCCCTTAGTTAGGGAAAAATTTTAAAAATGTATTTATTTCCATTTTCCCATTAGGGCTAGGGTTAGAGTTAGGGCTAGGGTTAGGGCTAGGGTTAGGGCTAGGGTTAGGGCTAGGGTTAGGGTTAAGGCTAGGGTTAGGGTTAGGGCTAGGGTTAGGGCTAGGGTTAGGGTTAGGGCTAGGGTTAGGGTTAGGGCTAGGGTTAGGGTTAGGGTTAGGGCTAGGGTTAGGGCTAGGGTTAGGGCTAGGGTTAGGGCTAGGGCTAGGGTTAGGGTTAGGGCTAGGGTTAGGGCTAGGGCTACAGTTTGGGTTGGGGCTAAAGTTACAGTTAGGGTTTAGATTACATTTACGGTTGGGAATAGGGTTGGGATTAGGGTTAGGGGTGTGTCAGGGTTAGAGGTGTGGTTAGGGTTACTGTTGGGATTAGGGTTAGGGATGTGTTTGGATTAGGGTTTCAGTTATAATTGGGGGGTTTCCACTGTTTAGGCACATCAGGGGCTCTCCAAACGCGACATGGTGTCCGATCTCAATTCCAGCCAATTCTGCGTTGAAAAAGTAAAACAGTGCTTCTTCCCTTCCGAGCTCTCCCGTGTGCCCAAACAGGGGTTTACCCCAACATATGGGGTATCAGCGTACTCAGGACAAATAGGACAACAACTTTTGGGGTCCAATTTCTCCTGTTACCCTTGGGAAAATACAAAACTCGGGGCTAAAACATATTTTTTGTGGGAAAAAAAAAGATTTTTTATTTTCACGGCTCTGCGTTATAAACTGTAGTGAAACACTTGGGGGTTCAAAGTTCTCACAACACATCTAGATTAGTTCCCTGGGGGGTCTAGTTTCCAATATGGGGTCACTTGTGGGGGGTTTCTACTGTTTAGGTACATTAGGGGTTCTGCAAACGCAATGTGACGTCTGCAGACCATTCCATCTAAGTCTGCATTCCAAATGGCGCTCCTTCCCTTCCGAGCTCTGCCATGCGCTCAAACGGTGGTTTCCCCCAACATACGGGGTATCAGCGTACTCAGGACAAATTGGACAACAACTTTTGGGGTCGAATTTCTCCTCTTACCCTCGGGAAAATACAAAACTGGGGGCTAAAAAATAATTTTGGGGGGAAAGATTTTTTTTTTTAATTTTCACGGCTCTGCGTTACAAACTGTAGTGAAACACTTGGGGGTTCAAAGCTATCACAACACATCTAGATGAGTTCCTTAGGGGGTCTAGTTTCCAAAATGGTGTCACTTGTGGGAGGTTTCTACTGTTTAGGTACATTAGGGGCTCTGCAAATGCAATGTGACACCTGCAGACCATTCCATCTAAGTCCTCATTCCAAATGGAGCTCCTTCCCTTCCGAGCCCTCCCATGCGCCCAAACAGTGGTTCCCCCCCACATATGGGGTATCAGCGCACTCAGGACAAATTGGACAACAAATTGTGGGGTCGAATTTCTCCTGTTACCCTCGGGAAAATACAAAACTGGGGGCTAAAAAATAATTTTTGTGGGAAAAAATTTTTGTTTTATTTTTACGGCTCTCCATTATAAACTTCTGTGAAGCCCTTGGTGGGTCAAAGCGCTCAGCACACATCTAGATAAGTTCCTAAGGGGGTCTACTTTCCAAAATGGTGTCACTTGTGGGGGGTTTCTACTGTTTAGGTACATTAGGGGCTCTGCAAACGCAATGTGACACCTGCAGACCATTCCATCTAAGTCTGCATTCAAATGGCACTCCTTCCCTTCTGAGCCCTCCCATGTGCCCAAACAGTGGTTCCCCCCACATATGGTGTATCATCGCACTCAGGACAAATTGGGCAACAAATTTTGGGGTCCAATTTCTCCTGTTACCCTCAGGAAAATACAAAACTAGGGGCTAAAAAAATAATTTTTGTGGGAAAAAAATTTTGTTTTATTTTTACGGCTCTGCATTATAAACTTCTGTGAAGCACTTGGTGGGTCAAAGTGCTCACCACACCTCTAGATAAGTTCCTTAGGGGGTCTACTTTCCAAAATGGTGTCATTTGTGGGGGGTTTCAATGTTTAGGCACATCAGTGGCTCTTCAAACGCAACATGGCATCCCATCTCAATTCCTGTCAATTTTGCTTTGAAAAGTCAAACGGCGCTCCTTCCCTTCCGAGCTCTCCCATCCACCCAAACAGTGGTTTACCCCCACATATGGGGTATCAGCGTACTCAGGACAAATTGTACAACAACTTTTGGGGTCCAATTTCTTCTCTTACCCTTGGGAAAATAAAAAATTGGGGGCAAAAAGATAATTTTTGTGAAAAAATATGATTTTTTATTTTTACGGTTCTACATTATAAACTTCTGTGAAGCACTTGGTGGGTCAAAGTGCTCACCACACCTCTAGATAAGTTCCTTAGGGGGTCTACTTTCCAAAATGGTGTCACTTGTGGGGGGTTTCAATGTTTAGGCACATCAGTGGCTCTTCAAACGCAACATGAGGTCCCATCTCAATTCCTGTCAATTTTGCATTGAAAAGTCAAACGGCGCTCCTTCCCTTCCGAGCTCTCCCATCCGCCCAAACAGTGGTTTACCCCCACATATAGGCTATCGGCGTACTCAGGACAAATTGTACAACTACTTTTGGGGTCCAATTTCTTCTCTTACCCTTGGGAAAATAAAAAATTGGGGGCGAAAAGATAATTTTTGTGAAAAAATATGATTTTTTATTTTTACGGTTCTACATTATAAACTTCTGTGAAGCACTTGTTGGGTCAAAGTGCTCACCACACCTCTAGATAAGTTCCTTAGGGGGTCTACTTTCCAAAATGGTGTCACTTGTGGGGGGTTTCAATGTTTAGCCACATCAGGGGCTCTCCAAACGAAACATGGCGTCCCATCTCAATTCCAGTCAATTTTGCATTGAAAGTCAAATGGCACTCCTTCGCTTCCGAGCTCTGCCATGCGCCCAAACAGTGGTTTACCCCCACATGTGGGGTATTGGCATACTCAGGACAAATTGTACAACAATGTTTGGGGTCCATTTTCTCCTGTTACCCTTGGTAAAATAAAACAAATTGGAGCTGAATTAAATTTTTTGTGAAAAAAAGTTAAATGTTCATTTTTATTTAAACATTCAAAAAATTCCTGTGAAGCACCAGAAGGGTTAATAAACTTCTTGAATATGGTTTTGAGCACCTTGAGGGGTGTAGTTTTTAGAATGGTGTCACACTTGGGTATTTTCTATCATATAGACCCCTCAAAATGACTTCAAATGAGATGTGGTCCCTAAAATAAAATGGTGTTGTAGAAATGAGAAATTGCTGGTCAACTTTTAACCCTTATAACTCCCTAACAAAAAAAAATTTTGTTTCCAAAATTGTGCTGATGTAAAGTAGACATGTGGGAAATGTTATTTATTAAGTATTTTGTGTGACATATCTCTGTGATTTAATTGCATAAAAATTCAAAGTTGGAAAATTGCGAAATTTTCATAATTTTCGCCAAATTTCCGTTTTTTTCACAAATAAACGCAGGTACTATCAAATAATTTTTACCATTGTCATGAAGTACAATATGTCACGAGAAAACAATGTCAGAATCACCAGGATCCATTGAAGCGTTCCAGAGTTATAACCTCATAAAGGGACAGTGGTCAGAATTGTAAAAATTGGCCCGGTCATTAACGTGCAAACCACCCTTGGGGGTAAAGGGGTTAAAGTGACTTTGGGGGTCCTATATATTGGAAAACGCCCAAAAGTTATAATATTTTAAAAACTGCAACCCTGGACATATTGAAAACTGCTGTCAGGTACATTATTAACCCTTCAGATGATTTTCAGGAATTAATGCAAAGTGGCATAACAGAAATGGAAAAGTGTAATTTTACCATCTAAATGTCTCTAACTTCTGAACATTACGCTATAGGCGTCAAACTGTGAATTGCCATGGCAAACATCAGGACTACACAATCATGATCTTTTTCTGCCAATGAAGTTAAATCGGAGGCCCCCACACTCTGTTAACCATTTATATGATGTAGGAAATTTTGACAGCAGCATCTAAGGGGCTAAACAGATAAGGACGGTGCCAACAATGATCTTGGCTAATGCAGCAAGTTGTTAGTAATAATGGACAGCTGATAGCTGCTGGATTGTCACCTGTATGGGTATGCTATTCTCTTATATCTCAGGTCAGTAAAAAGACATATTGGCTGTCATTAAGGGGCTTTAAATAGCTCAAGAGTTTCTTGCAGTAAACACATTTGGAAATTATATATTTTGGCAAATCCTCGTGTGATGTAGTGATAAGAGACTGTGGGCACCTACTCTGTCCCTCGAACTACATACACCCTAGGCTAACCATGTCCCACAGATTACCCCAGATCAGGGGTCCCCAACTCCAGGCCTCGAGGGCCGCCAACAGTGCAGGTTTTCAGGATTTCTTTAGTATTGCATCGGTGGTAATGTGATCATCTGCACAGGTGATGATTCCAACCCCTGTGCAATACTAAGGAAATCCTGAAAACCTGCACTGTTGGCGGCCCTCGAGGCCTGGAGTTGGGGACCACTGCCTCAGATGGTGGAGATGCCGGGATCTTGTACATTGCTATGCTCCTATCATACCCTTATCTGTTCGCTCCCCCACTCAGGGAGGTGTAAGGGTACCGTCACACTATAACATTTCGATCGCTACGACGGTACGATTCGTGACGTTCCAGCGATATCGTTACGATATCGCTGTGTCTGACACGCAGCAGCGATCAGGGATCCTGCTGAGAATCGTACGTCGTAGCAGATCATTTAGAACTTTCTTTCATCGCTGGATCTCCCGCTGTCATCGCTAGATCGGTGTGTGTGACACCGATCTAGCGATCTAGCGATGCGATCCAGCGATGCGTTCGCTTGTAACCAGGGTAAACATCGGGTAACTAAGCGCAGGACCGCGCTTAGTTACCCGATGTTTACCCTGGTTACAAGCGTTAAACTAAAAAAAAAAAAACAGCACATACTTACATTCTGGTGTCCGTCAGGTCCCTTGCCGTCTGCTTCCCGCACTGTGACTGCCGGCCGTAAAGTGAAAGCAGAGCACAGCGGCACACACGATGAACAGAAGCTTGTCTCCTGAATACTGACCTGGCTGTCTTGTGCCAGCAGGGCAGGAGTTAAACCTTATTGCTGAAGTTGCTGAGAGCTGGGTCTCTCAGCTGAATTGGTTTTTGTAATCTCCTCTCCTATATAGACTCAGCTTTGACTACAACTGTTGTCAGTGATCAGTTCTGCTGCCTGGCTTGAAGTGGGAAGGAGCGTGGTGTTTGGAGCTTGGAGGTTTATCGACAGAGAATGATGTCTGCTGTTTTGGTTGCATGTTAAACCTGTTTTCCTTCCTAGTTCCCCTTCCCCCCCCCCTTCCCTTTTCTGTGTTTCCTCTGTGGCTGTGTGAGCATTTGGTGAGTTTGAGATTTTAGTTACCTTGTCTGCATACCCTGTTTACTTGTCATATTAATACACTGGTGCAGTCCTCCTCCCTGGGGGGGAGAGGGGGCCACTGATATTATTATTTTTATTATTATACATTTTTATAGCGCCATTTATTTCATGGCGCTTTACATGTGAATATGGGGCAAATATAGACAAATACATTAAACATAAGCAAAAAACAAGGCACACGGGTACATAAAGAGGGAGGACCCTGCCCACGAGGGCTCACAGTCTGCAGGTTGTGCGACGGTTCATTAAGTTCAGGATCACTGCAGGCTGTAGGCTTGTTGGAAGAGGTGAGTCTTCAGGTTCTTTTTGAAGGTTTCTATGGTAGGTGAGAGTCTGATGTGTTGGGGTAGAGAGTTCCAGAGTATGGGGAAGCACAGGAGAAGTCTTAGATGCGGTTGTGGGAAGAAGAGATGAGAGGGGAGTAGAGAAGGAGGTCTTGAGAGGATCGGAGGTTGCGTGTAGGTAGGTACCGGGAGACCATGTCACAGATGTATGGAGGAGACAGGTTGTAGATGGCTTTGTATGTGATTGTGAGGGTTTTGAACTTGAGTCTCTGGGCGATAGGAAACCAGTGAAGGGCTTGACATAGGGGGGAGGCTAGGGAATAGCGGGGAGACAGGTAGATTAGTGGGGCAGCAGAGTGTAGGATGGATTGGAGTGGTGCCAGACTGGTGCTAGAGGGGAGTCCAGAGAGTAGGAGGTTGCAGTAGTCGAGGCAGGAGATGATAAGGGCATGCACTAGCGTTTTTGCTGTGTCCTGGTCAAGGAAAGCACGGATCCGAGAAATATTTTTGAGTTTGAGATGGCAGGAGAAGGCAAGGGCTTGGATATGTGGCTTGAAAGAGAGGGCAGAGTCGAGGATCACCCCGAGGCACCGGGCGTGTGGGACTGGGGAAAGTGAGCAGCCATTGACATTGATGGATAGGTCTGGTGGAGGGGTAGAGTGAGATGGGGGAAAGATGATGAATTCTGTTTTGTCCATGTTCAGTTGTAGAAAGTGAGCAGAAAAGAAGGCTGAAATAGCAGACGGACAGTGTGGGATTTTGGTAAGTAAGGAGGTGAGGTTAGGTCCCGATAGGTAGATCTGCGTGTCAACAGCGTAGAAATGGTACTGCATACCGTGGGATTCTATGAGCTGTCCCAGGCTGAAAGTGTAGATGGAGAAGAGTAGGGGTCCTAGAACAGAGCCTTGAGGAACACCGACTGACAAGGGGCGAAGTGAGGAGGTGGTGTGGGGGAGGGAGACACTAAATGTTCGATCTGTCAGATATGACGAGATCTGTTATGATCAGGTGGCCTTGGAGCAGCATGAAAACTTTCCCTGGAGTAGGTGGTAACTATACGGACCGCAAACCCTGATCTTAACACTGCAACTAGAAGTAGCCGTGGGGTGTGCCTAACAAAACCTAGACACCTCGACACAGCCGGAGAACTAAATACCCCTAAAGATGGAAATAGGAAAACTATCTTGCCTCAGAGTAGACCCCCAAAGGATAGGCAGCCCCCCACAAATAATGACTGTGAGTTGGAGAGGAAAAGACACACGCAGGCAGAAAACAGGCTTAGCAAAAGGAGGCCACTTCTAGCTAAATAGAAAAGGACAGGACAAGATACTAAGCGGTCAGCATAAAAATACTACAAAAATATCCACAGCAGAAAATACAAAACTCCACCACCTAACTAAAGATGTGGAGAGTATAACTGCAACTCCAGAGAATCCAACCAGACTGAGAAAAACAACTGACACAGTCTAAGCTGGACAAATAGAAACAAAAGATCAGCACTGAAAATAAGCACACAGCAAGTGTGATTCAGAAAGAGAAACAGACACTTATCTTTGCTGAACTGGCAGCTAAGCAGGTGAGGCCAGGCAGAGATCCAATACTTCCAAAGAAACATTGACAACTGGAAAGGGCTAAAGAATCCTGCACACTTAAATATCCCAGTCAGAACAGCAATTAGCAGATACACCTGTCCAGGACTGTGACTCAGAGACAACTGCATTCCCACCTACCACCACTGGAGGGAACCCAAGAGCAGAATTCACAACAGTACCCCCCCCCCTTGAGGAGGGGTCACCGAACCCTCACCAGGACCTCCAGGATGATCAGGATGAGCCAGATGAAAGGCACAGACCAAATCAGCAGCATGGACATCAGAGGCAAAAACCCAAGAATTATCCTCCTGGCCATAACCCTTCCATTTGACAAGGTACTGAAGCTTCCGCCTCGAAAAACGGGAATCCAAAATCTTCTCAACAACATATTCCAACTCCCCATCAACCAACACAGGGGCCGGAGGATCAACAGAGGGAACAACGGGCTCCACATATTTCCGCAACAAAGAGCTATGGAAGACATTATGGATAGCAAAAGAGGCCGGAAGCGCCAGTCGAAAAGACACCGGATTAATAATCTCAGAAATCCTAAAAGGACCAATAAACCGAGGCTTAAACTTAGGAGAAGAAACCTTCATAGGAAAGTGACGGGAAGACAACCAGACCAGATCCCCAACCCGAAGCCGGGAACCAACACACCGACGACGGTTAGCAAAACGTTGAGCCTCCTCCTGAGACAACACCAAATTGTCCACCACATGAGCCCAAATCTGCTGCAACCTGTCAACCACAGAATCCACACCAGGACAGTCAGAAGGCTCAACCTGCCCAGAAGAAAAACGAGGATGAAAACCAAAATTACAAAAGAAAGGCGAAACCAAAGTAGTCGAACTAGCCCGATTATTAAGGGCAAACTCGGCCAATGGCAAAAAAGCCACCCAATCATCCTGATCAGCAGACACAAAGCATCTCAAATAAGTCTCCAAAGTCTGATTAGTTCGCTCTGTCTGGCCGTTTGTCTGAGGATGAAATGCAGAAGAAAAAGACAAATCAATGCCCAGCTTGGCACAAAAGGCCCGCCAAAACCTAGAAACAAACTGGGAACCTCTGTCGGACACAATATTCTCCGGAATACCATGCAAACGGACCACATGCTGAAAAAACAACGGAACCAAATCAGAAGAAGAAGGCAATTTAGGCAAAGGCACCAAATGAACCATCTTAGAGAATCGGTCACAAACAACCCAGATAACCGACATCCTCTGGGAAACAGGAAGATTGGAAATAAAATCCATAGAAATATGCGTCCAGGGCCTCTCAGGGACCGGCAATGGCAAAAGCAACCCACTAGCACGGGAGCAACAAGGCTTGGCCCGCGCACAAGTCCCACAGGACTGCACAAAAGAACGCACATCACAATGAAGGCCACCAAAAGGACCTACCAACCAAATCTCTGGTACCAAAAATGCCAGGATGACCAGCCAACACGGAACAGTGAACCTCAGAAATTACTCTACTAGTCCATCTGCCAGGAACAAACAGTTTCCCCACAGGACAGCGGTCAGGTTTGTCAGCCTGAAATTCCTGAAGAACCCGTCGTAAGTCAGGGGAAATGGCAGAAAGGACCATCCCCTCTTTCAGAATACTGACCGGCTCGAAGACCTCAGGAAAATCAGGCAAAAAACTCCTAGAGAGGGCATCAGCCTTAATATTCTTAGAACCCGGAAGGTACGAGACCACGAAATCAAAACGAGAAAAAAACAAGGACCATCGAGCCTGTCTAGGATTCAACCATTTGGCAGACTCGAGGTAAATCACATTCTTATGATCGGTCAGGACCACAATACGGTGCTTGGCCCCCTCAAGCCAATGTCGCCACTTCTCAAGTGCCCACTTCATAGCCAACAACTCCCGATTGCCGACATCATAATTGCGTTCCGCAGGCGAAAACTTCCGAGAAAAGAAGGCACACGGTTTCATCAAGGAACCATCAGAATTCCTCTGAGACAAAACGGCCCCTGCCCCAATCTCAGACGCGTCAACCTCAACCTGAAATGGAAGAGAAACATCTGGCTGACGCAACACAGGGGCAGAAGTAAATCGGCGTTTAAGCTCCTGAAAGGCAGAAACAGCCGCGGAGGACCAATTCGTCACATCAGCGCCCTTCTTCGTCAAATCAGTCAAGGGTTTAACCACGCTGGAAAAATTAGCAATGAAACGGCGATAAAAATTTGCAAAACCCAAAAATTTCTGAAGGCTCTTCACGGATGTGGGCTGAATCCAATCATGAACGGCCCGAACCTTAACCGGATCCATCTCTATAGATGAAGGAGAAAAAATGAAGCCCAAAAAAGAGACTTTCTGCACCCTAAAGAGACACTTAGACCCTTTCACAAACAGGGCATTGTCACGAAGGATCTGAAATACCATCCTGACCTGTTGCACATGAGACTCCCAATCATCGGAAAAATCAAAATATCATCCAAATATACAATCAAGAATTTATCAAGATAAGTCCGTAAGATATCATGCATGAAGGACTGAAAAACAGATGGAGCATTAGAGAGTCCGAATGGCATCACAAGGTATTCAAAATAGCCTTCGGGCGTGTTAAACGCAGTTTTCCATTCATCACCCTGCTTAATACGAACAAGATTATATGTCCCTCGAAGGTCAATCTTGGTAAACCAACTAGCTCCCTTAATCCTAGCAAACAAATCGGAAAGCAAAGGTAACGGGTATTGAAACTTGACCGTGATCTTATTCAAGAGGCGATAATCAATACAGGGTCTTAAGGAACCATCTATTTTAGCAACAAAAAAGAACCCCGCTCCCAACGGTGAAGAAGATGGCCGAATATGCCCTTTCTCCAAAGACTCCTTAATATAGCTCCGCATGGCGGCATATTCGGGTACAGACAGGTTGAAAAGTCGGCCCTTAGGAAACTTACAGCCTGGAATCAAGTCAATAGCACAATCGCAGTCCCTGTGCAGTAGAAGGAAACTGGACTTGGGCTCATCGAATACATCCTGAAAATCAGACTCTGGAATCTCAGAAGGTGAAGAAGAGGAGATTGACATCAAAGGAACATCATTATGAACTCCCTGACAACCCCAACTAGTCACAGACATGGACTTCCAGTCCAACACAGGATTATGTACCTGCAACCATGGAAAACCCAGCACAATAACATCATGCAAGTTATGCAACACCAGAAATCGACCATCTTCCTGATGGGCTGGCGCCATGCGCATGGTTACCTGTGTCCAAAACTGGGGCTTATTTCTAGCCAAGGGTGTAGCATCAATGCCCCTCAACGGAATAGGGTTCTGCAAAGGCTGCAAGGGAAAACCATAACGCTTGGCAAACTCAAAATCCATTAAATTCAAGGCGGCGCCTGAATCCACAAACGCCATGACAGAAAATGATGACAATGAGCAGATCAAGGACACAGATAACAGAAATTTAGGTTGTACAGTACTGATGGTAATTGAACTGGCGATCCTCTTTGTCCGCTTAGGGCAGACAGAAATGACATGAGAAGCGTCGCCACAATAATAACACAATCTATTTTGACGTCTGAAACCTTGTCGTTCCATTCTAGACAGAATTCTATCACATTGCATAGGCTCAGAAATATGCTCGGAGGATAACGCCACAGCGCGCACAGTTCTGCGCTCCCGCAGGCGTCGGTCACTCTGAATGGCCAGAGACATAGAATCACTCAGACCGGAAGGCGTGGGAAACCCCACCATAACATCTTTAACAGATTCAGAAAGCCCCCTTCTGAAAATTGCCACCAAAGCATCATTATTCCATTTATTCAATACAGACCATTTTCTGAATTTCTGACAATACAATTCTGCCGCCTCTTGACCCTGAGACAGGGCCAACAAGGTCTTCTCAGCTTGATCCACAGAATTAGGCTCATCATATAATAGTCCTAAAGCCTGAAAAAAGGAGTCAATATTAAGCAAAGCCGGATTCCCAGATTCCAGGGAAAATGCCCAATCCTGCGGGTCGCCATGCAGCAGGGAGATTACGATTTTTACCTGCTGAACGGAATCACCAGAGGATCGAGGTCTCAGGTCAAAAAACAGTTTACAGTTGTTTTTAAAACTCAAAAATTTAGACCTGTCACCAGAAAACAAATCAGGAGTAGGAATCTTCGGTTCTAAAGCAGGAGATTGAACAATATAATCAGAAATACCTTGCACCCTAGCAGCAAGCTGGTCTACATGAGAAGCTAATTCCTGAACATTCATGCTTGCACCAGGATCCTCAGCCACCCAGATATTAAGAGGGAAGAGAACACAAAACAGACTGGAGAAAAAAAAATGGCTCAAGAGCTTCCTTCCCTTCTTCTGAGATGCATTTAACTCATTGTTGGCCAGTTGTACTGTTATGATCCGGTGACCTTGGAGCTGCATGAGAACTTTCACTGGAGAAAGTGGCCACTATACCGCTGACCACAAACCTGAACTTAACACCGCAACTAGAAGTAGCCGTGGAGTGTACCTAACACACCTAGACACCTCGTCACAGCCGGAGGACTAAATACCCCTAAAGATGGAAATCGGAATACTGACTTGCCTCAGAGAAAATCCCCAAAGGATAGACAGCCCCCCGCAAATATTGGCGGTGAGTCGGAGAGGAAAAAACATACACAGGCAGAAAAATCAGGATTTAGCACAGGAGGCCACTCTAGCTGGATAGGACAGGATAGGACAGAGTTCTGTGCGGTCAGTATAAAACCCTTAAAAAAATCCACAGCAGAATATACAAAAAACTTCCTACATCTAACTAAAGATGTAGAAGCGTATATCTGCAACTCCAGTGAAACCAACCAGACTGAGAAAACACAGACACAGTCTAATCTGGACAAAAGACAAACAAACGAACAGTACTGAAAATAAGCACACTGCATGTGTGCCACAGGGAAAGAAACAGACACTTATCTTTGCTGAACTGGCAGATAAGCAGGAGAGGCCAGGCAGAGATCCAATACTTCCAAAGAAACATTGACAACTGGTAAGAGCTAAAGGATCCTGCACACCTAAATATCCCAGTCAGAATTGTAATTATCCGATACAACTGGCCAGGACTGCGAGTCAGAGACAACTGCATTCCCACCAACAACCACTGGAGGGAACCCAAGAGCAGAATTCACAACACGGAACACCGAGGAAGTAACTGACTCTATGCCTTACTTCAAACTCCGCAGGACAGTTAATTATAGGTTGGCTGTCTACCTTAAATTTCCTACGCAGACATAGGGGGCAATGCGTGGAGAGGGGCGACTCTAGGGTCCCGGAAGAGCTCCGAACCTTCCCGTCATACGGGTGCGTCCTAGCCATAACATACCTGGGGGACGAGAAACTAGTAACATCTGGAACGAAATAGAAAGAAAGAGAAAGAACTAGAAAGAACAAACTAACTAGAACAGAAGTTGTGAGGACTATACCGAATGCTCAGCAGGGTAGCACTACAACACACAGGCGCTATTGGTAGGCAACGATTTCCACCTGCAAAGGGAACTCTGGATGTGCCATCGGACCGGCCGGTCTCAGACAGCCCTGTTAACTGTGCTCTGGATTGCGGATCCTGAAGTCTTCAGTAAAGAGGTAAAGAGATTGCAACCTTGTGTCCTCGTTATTGCCTGCACCTCACACCATCGCCATCTACATCATCACTGGGAAGCCCTGGGGACATACTTCACCTGTGGGAAGGTATACCATCTAGCTGCCATTCCATCACCCCAGCGGACCCCAAGCAGCGTCGGTCATCCTGACCGAACACCACAGGTGGCGTCACGAAACCTTGATAGATTCCTATCACCTTTTATTGGACGCCCCTTAGCAGGGTCACGGACCGGGTCCAACCACCGTGACGACCCCAGAACTGAGACAGAAAGGACCGGTACCGAGTAACCTGTGATTAGTAAGGGAGCAGAGGCGGGTGAAGATGAGGTCCAGCGTGTGGCCATCTTTGTGAGTGGCCTCAGAGAACCATTGAGTGAGGCCAAAGGAGGCAGTCAGTGATAAATGTTTAGAGGCAGCTGAGGTGAAAGTGTCAATGGGGATTTTGAAATCACCCATGATGATAGTGGGGATGTCAACAGAGAGGAAATGAAGTAGCCAGGTGGTGAAGTGGTCGAGAAAGGTGGAGATGGCTAGTTATGGGGGGTGGTAGATGACAGCCAGCTGGAGGTTGGAGGGGGAATAGATGCGGACAGAGTGCACATCAAACGAGGGAAGAGTAGCGGAGGGTGGTAATGCAGCGCCTCAGAGTCCTGGTCGTTGCAGTAATGTCGCTCTGCCACTAAGGGGAGTGATGTTATGTCTGATTGCACTAAAGGAGTTCACCTGACCAGGTATCACAGTCACACATTACACTTCACACTCCAGCCACCAAGGGGAGCAAAAGGCTCTATGTATTAGGCCACTCCTCACACTCTGGTAAAACTGGGGGTTGGACAGGAAGTTAGGGAGAAAGCAGCCCGGGAGAGCTCGGGAGAGGACCTGTCAGAAGTGGGAACCTGGCAGGTACCTAGCAGAAGGGACAGATTGTTACGGAGCCGCGTCTGCACTACCTTGCGGCAGCATCTCAAGGAAGGACACGAAGTGAAGTATATTGTGGAGAAGTGAGAAGCGGGATCATAGTACGAAGGAGATAGAACCAGAAGGAGTCGTGTCCCTAAGACTGTGGCAACATCCTTCTGAGGCGCGTAGCCGGTGGCCGGGGCACCGAGGAAGTAACAGACTCTACACATTACTTCAAACAGCGGCAGGACAGTTAATTATAGGTTGGCTGTCTGACTTAAATCACCTAAACGGACATAGGAGGCAATCGTGGGAGAGGGGCGTTTCTAGGGTCCCAGAATAACTCCAGGCCTACCTGTCATACTGGTGCGTCCTAGCCATATTATCTGGGGGACGGAGAGAGAAAGAACAGAAACGACAGTTGTGAGGACTATCCCGTGGTGCTCAGCAGGGAAGGACTACAACACACAGGCGCTAGTTGGTAGGCACTAATTTCCACCTGCAAAGGGAACTCTGGATGTGCCCTCAGACTGGCTGGTCTCAGCCAGCCCTGTTAGCAGTGCTCTGGATTGCGGACCCCGAAGCCTTCAGTAAAAAGGTAAAGAGACTGCAACCCTGCGTCCTCGTTATTCCTCGCATCTTGCACTACGCACCATCACCTTTCATTGGACGCCCCTTAGCAAGGTCACGGACTGGGTCTAGCCACCGTGACAACCCCGGACCGAGTACCCCGTGGCCCTGCATCTGGGGGCGCTCCAACTTGGCGTCACGAACAGGACTTAAGCCTGAAGAATCAGGTCATGTGTGCCTTGGAACTGTGATTGAACTGTGACTTATTGCAAAGACTGTGTATCGCTATTTGCCGCCAAAAATCCGCCATTGCCGTGCCGTGGGGAGCACGAGGGGAGGAGCCATGGCTCCATGGGTGGAGCCGGCTGGAAAAGAGCACGGAGCGGGAAGACGCGGTGAGGTGCCGATTCCGGAAGAAGAACCCCGACCCTGGCGCCGATCCCGGAAGAAGAACCCCGACCCCGGCAGGTTAGCAGGGGGAAGAACGGCCATGTCGGAACCCGGAGGAGCGGAGGCGGCCACAGCTGCAGACTCGGGAGCACTTCCAGATTCTGTAGTAGACGCAGCCACGGGCCTGGTATCACCGCTGGATGCCTCAGAAAGTTCATATGATAACCGGCCAACTCTTTGGAGCGGCATTGAGGGAAGTGAAGTCCTGGCCCGTTGCGGATAAGAAAACTGCGCAACAGGTATTTGCAAAGCTTAAAACCACCTTTGACACCCGCACCACTGCGGAAATTAAATTGACGTTCTATGGGTGCAAGCAGAGGCTGCAGGATAGCTTACGGGACTATGCCCTTAATCTTCAGGAGGCGCTGCGGGCCATCAAGCAAAGTGACCCAAACAGCATGCAAGATGAAGATAAACTCCTGAAGGAGCGGTTCATCGAGGGGCTCCTGTGCAGTAACCAATGGGCCCAGCTATACTTCCTGGCCATGCAGAATCCAGACCTGACTTTTGCACAATTCAAAGATAAAGCCATCCAGGCACTACCAGAGTGACAGCCCAGCTGTGCCACACTTCCCAGGCGTCGAGCCCTCACGTACCACCAGGAGGTGGCGCCGGACGCACCCGTTTCCGCCGAGGCCGATGCCCAGATCCTGGAAGACGACTCCCCTGCAGGACTGCGCCTCCAGATACAGGAGCTGACCAAGAGCGTTGCTGCCCTAGCCTGGACCGTCCAATCCCTACAGGAGGCCCCCAAGGAGAAGATCCAGTTGGCTTCCAGACCGGAAGATGTCCCCTGGCAGTGACCAAGGAGAGTTCCATCGACCAGAGGCAGAGACGACGATCGCTTTCATCGGGATGGACGACCTATCTGCCGCAGCTGCCACTAGGTGGGCCATCTTACAAGGTACTGTCAGTTAAACGAGCAACCCCTGGGGCAGAGGGCCAACCCCCAGGAGTAGAACGGTCAGGCCCGCAAAATTGGAGAGCCAAATACATTGGAGGGCGACCAGTTCTCCCCATCATGATCGACGGTATCCCCATGAACGCTTTGCTGGACACCGGTTCCCAGGTGACAACTATGCCCTACATTCTTTATAGACGTTATTGAGAGGACACCGACATTACCCGTGGCCCCGATGATGATTTTACCATAACAGCTAGTAACGGTCAGCCACTGCCGCAAGTGGGGTATAAAGAGGTCACTATTAAGGTGGGGCGGGTAGAATTGGAGGCCCAGGGAATTGTCATTGTTGATATTGACCGACGTGAATGTAACCCCATGATGACCATCGGTAGTAATGTCATAGAAAATTGTCTTGCAGAAGTTATTGTCTTGTTGCAGCAGGTAGCAGAGAGAACTGGTTACAGTGAACAACGAGCCTTGCAGAAAGAAATCAGAGCCCTAATGCGGAGACAGCAGGTGGAGCTGACTGGTGGTGAGATTGGCCGGGTCACGGTGAGTGATTCGAACCCCATTGCAATACCCCCCAGGAGTGAAATGTTGATATGGTGTCGGGCAGCCATAGGCCTCGGGGGTAAAGACTATCAGGCCCTGGTAGAACCTGTGTATTCGGATAATAGGTCTACCCTCCTGACAGTCAGAGGGGTGGTTGACGTCCGCAAGGGGAGGGTGCCAGTACGTGTCCTTAACTGTGGGGAGGAAGTAGTCCACCTAACCAAATATGTCACACTTGCCAAGCTGTTTACTGTTAATAATAGCGTGATACAGGCAACCGAGCCCTTGGTCCCGTCCAATCCGGTGGAGGACAACGGCTCTGCAGGGCAATCGAAAGATTGGTGTCAAGAATTACATGTGGGCACTGATTCTACTCCATCTCACCAGATACAGGGGGCCTACAGGGTGGTTCATGAGTACGAGCGGGTATTCAGCAAGCACCCCCTTGATTTCGGGTGGGTAAAAGGGATTCAACATCACATCCCCACAGGAGATCACCCACCCATAAAAGAAAGATACCGTCCTGTACCCCCAGCTCATTATCAGTGTGCCAAGGACATGTTGCGAGAGATGAAGGAGGCTGGGGTAGTGAGAGACAGCTGTAGCCCCTGGGCAGCTCCTTTAGTCCTCGTTAGGAAGAAAGATGGCACCATGAGGATGAGTTTGGATTATAGGCAACTAAACCGCATTACACATAAGGATGCATACCCCCTGCCTAGGATAGAGGAGTCCTTGGCTGCTTTAAAGTCTGCTAACTACTTCTCTACCTTGGATCTCACCAGTGGGTACTGGCAGGTTCCCGTGGCAGAGGCGGACAAAGAAAAGACGGCCTTCACGACGCCGATGGGTCTCTGCGAGTTCAACTACATGCCCTTCGGATTGTGTAACGCCCCGGGGACGGTCCTGAGGATGATGGAGTGCTGTTTGGGACACAAGAACTTTGAGAACGTGCTGCTATATCTGGACGATGTCGTTGTCTTCTCTAAGTCCTGTGAAGACCATTTTAAGCACCTGGCCGAGGTGTTTGAAGCTCTGTCCAACTTTGGCTTAAAGGTGAAACCATCCAAATGCCATCTGCTAAAACCCACAGTGCAGTACCTGGGCCATGTGGTGAGTGCCGAAGGAGTGGCCCCAGACCCCGACAAGGTCACGGTGATCAAGGACTGGCCGCAGCCCGGTAACCTCCATGAAGTCCGGCAGTTCTTCGGGTTGGTGGGCTACTACCGGAGGTTTATCAAAGCCTTCACCAAGAAGGCTGCACCGTTGCAAGACCTGTTGGTGGGCCAACCCAAGAAACCCAAGGGTAAGAATACCCCGTTTGATTGGAACGACGGACTAGAAGGATCGTTCACCTACTTATAATCGGCGCTGACGGGAGAACAGGTACTAGCCTACCCTAAATACAGTATGACCAACCGTTTGTATTGTATACAGATGCCAGCAACGTGGGGCTGGGAGCTGTGCTGTCCCAGGTCCAGAAGGGCAAGGAAAGAGTAATCGCTTACGCCAGCAGGAAACTTCGCCCCACTGAAAGGAACCCAGACAACTACAGTTCCTTTAAGCTGGAGTTCCTTGCCATCATTTGGGCCATGACGGAGAGGTTCAAGCACTACCTGGCCTCAGCAAAATTCACCGTCTTCACGGATAATAATCCACTAACGCACTTGGACACAGCAAAACTCGGTGCCTTGGAGCAGTGGTGGATGGCCCGGTTGTCCAATTATGACTTCACCATCAAGTACCGGGCGGAGCACAAGAATGCGAATGCCGATGCATTGTCCCAAATGCCTCACTTGCCCGAAACGGGAGAAGATCCAGAAGCATTTGAAGAGGTAGAGCTGCCCACTTTCCATCGCCCCAAAGCAACCCAGTGTTCCCATCAGGTGGAGAACAGGTGCAGAAATAAACAGGGCACCCCGTTGAATCCCCTGCCTGTTATGGACCTGGTGGTTAGGAGCACCCGGAACGACCTGATGGTTAAACTAACACAGAACAAGCTCTGGGAAGTGGGAGCTCTGCTGACCGCAACTCCTAATCCTATCACACACACTAGAAATAGCCGTGGAGCGTACCTAACGCTGCCTAGACGCCTCTTCACAGCCTAAGAGCTAACTAGCGCTAGAGAAAGAAAATGAAGCCTACCTTGCCTCAGAGAAATTCCCCAATGGAAAAGGCAGCCCCCCACATATATTGACTGTGAGTTAAGATGAAAGTCACAAACACAGGAATGAAACAAGATTCAGCAAAGGGAGGCCAGACTTACTAAACAGACTGAGGATAGAAAAGGTATCTTTGCGGTCAGCACAAAAAAATACAAAAAGACCACGCAGAGTGTGCAAAAAGACCTCCGCACCGACTCACGGTGCGGAGGTGCCACTCTGCATCCCAGAGCTTCCAGCTAGCAAGGCAAAATCATGATAGCAAGCTGGACAAGAAAACAATGAACAAATAATTAACTAGCAGGGACTTAGCCTTGCAGGAGTAGACAGGTCACCAGAAAGATCCAAGAGCGAACTGAACCAGTACAAGAACATTGACAGCTGGCATGGAGTAACGATCTGAGTGGAGTTAAATAGAGCAGCCAGCCAAAGAATAAACTACGTCACCTGTGGAAGGAACCTCAGAAGCAGCAGCTCCACTCACAGCCACCAGAGGGAGTCCATGGACAGAACTCGCCGAAGTACCATTCATGACCACAGGAGGGAGTTCGATAACAGAATTCACAACACCTGCCCCATCATGGGTGGACAGAGAACCAGGATGGTGACCCTGCAGTCCGTCGGGTGAAAGCTCCTGACGCAGGCAGGTTTGCATCCCGGCCCGGATGATCCACCAGAGGCGTTACAGTTGTGGAAGGAGAGGGGCAAACTGTTTATTCACGATGGCAAGCTGTGCCGATGGAGCATCGACCCACGCACTCATGAATTGGTATGGCAGATCGTGGTCCCAAGACAAGATGTGCCAATGGTCCTGGGAGCATACCACGATGGGGCAGGACACTTCGGATGGAGGAAGCTGGAGAGGCTACTCTGTGGGAGGTTCTACTGGATCGGCATGAAGAAGGCCATCGAGAAGTGGTGTCGAGAGTGTGGCCCATGTCGCCTACGCCGGAAGGATTGTGACAGCCAACGGCTCCCTTGCAGCCCATCATCACCAAACGGCCGCTCGACTTGGTCGCGCTAGATCACGTAAAGCTAACACCTAGCCGGTCAGGTTATATCTACGCTCTCACCATTGTGGGCCACTACTCCAGATTCCTGGTGGTCGTGCCGGTCAAAGATCTAACAGCTAGGACGGCTGCCAAAACCTTCCAGCAGTACTTCTGTAGACCCTATGGGTACCCGGAGAAGGTGCTGACCGATCAGGGACCAGCATTTGAAGCGGAGGTGTTCCAGGAGTTCTGCAATTTGTACGGGTGTAAGAAGATCAGAACCACGCCGTACCATACTCAGACCAACGGGATGTGTGAGAAGATGAACCAAGTGGTGATCGACTTACTGAAGACCTTACCTGTAGAGGAGCGGAACTTGTGGCCCACAAAGTTACCAGACTTGATAGATATGTACAACCACATCCCGGTGAATTCCACCAACTGCACCCCAGCGTACCTGATGCGAGGAAGGTCTAGCAAGTTACCCGTCGATCTGGACATGGGGGTCCTGACCCCCGAAGATATTTCGCCAGATGCGGATTGGGATACCGAGAGGCAGCAAAGGTACCGCAAAGTACAGGAATGTGTAGAAAGAAGTCTCACCCAAGCCAGACAAAAACACGAAAGGGACTACAACCAGTATGCTTCCGCGGCTTCCTTGTCACCCGGTGAGCAGGTACTCAAACGAAAGAGGAGACTACACAAGCTTGATGACCAATGGAAAGCGGAACCGTATACCATTCTGCCCTCCGATTTCGACAATACGAAGGTCTCTCTCATCAGCAAAGACGGAGGGGAAACCTCAACGGCCATATCCAGAGACCACATTAAAATATGCCCTGATAAGCTGAGAGATGGGGAAACAGACCCCGGGACTTCTCCGCCCGTGGAAGAGGAGAAGATGATACACACTGTTCTTGGCAATTTTCCCCAGTCTTGGACTCAAATAATACATTTCAAAAACCTGACCAGCACATCCAAACATAGAAGTGTGAACAGGTGCTGAACCTAGAGTCGCCAATTCGTATACAGTTAAGTAAATAAGGCAGCACACTGCAGCGCTAAAACCTGCAAACTTGAAACATGAAATTTGAACTGCATTACTGCACTAGAAATATGAAAAATGAAAGTGTTTAGCGCATAAAAATGGCCAATTTTATGTGTACCTGGTAGCCCCTTTACGGCATCTCTCTTATACCAGGTCCTAAACTTGCCTTACCTCGCTGAGAATAAACGTCTCCATCTGAATGGGTACATGTGAAACCTCTTCCTAGACTAAAATTCTCTCTCTCTGTGGAGGGGTATGGGACCTGCTGTAATTAAAACACCTGAGGCTAGGAGGCGGAGTGCACGATCAGAAGGCTAAAGAATACATTTCAAAAACCTGACCGGCACATCCAAACATAGACTAAGTGTGAACAGGTGCTGAACCTAGAGTCGTCAATTCGTATACAGTTAAGTAAATAAGGCAGCACACTGCAGCGCTAAAACCTGCAGGTTTTAGCGCTGCAGTGTGCTGCCTTATTTACTTAATTGGACTCAAATAAATCAGGCCATTGTGGTACCTGTCTTAACGTTTCGTCAACTGAGACCGCCAGAACTAAATGTGGTGCCAGGGTATCCGGACCCGCAAGCGCAGCCGACCCCACCAGAAGATGCGATGCCAACAGTCGAACCAGCAAGCCCTCCCTCTGCTATTGGTGAATCTGCCATGCCCACCATTAGTAGTGGCAGCTCTGAGAACTCCAGCATGCCAGTGCTGCCCAGACTCACTAGAAGTGTAGCTAGAAGACAGTGTACTACACCAGCGATAGCAAGCGTAGCGGGCCCTGTCAGGCCAATAGCAACCCCTGCGCTGCGGAGGTCTACGCGTAGCACCAAGAATCAGACTCCATTTCACTATAAAACTTGGAGATATTAACGATAGTTGCTACTTGGTTGAAAATGTTTGTGTAAATATCTGTGTTACAGGTTTAAAAATGGACAATGGTGTGATGGACAGTGAATCGCTCCAAAACTTTCACAGGGACCCCTTTGTTTACCCGGGGTCCCTGCTGTTCCATGGTTGCCCCTACTGAACTGGGAGTCATGAACTGTGCATGACCAACCTGTTGCAACGTTCAAGTGTCCTCACCTTCCATAACGGAAAGCACTGTTATATTTACTTGTTCATAGTATTTAAAAATTTTGTGTGTTTTCTATTAACATGTATTGTTATTCTTCTTTTCCCAATCCGGGAGTACTGGATTTAACCGGGGGGGGGAGTTGTTGTGAATTCAGCTTTTGGGCTCCCTCCGGTGGTTGTAGAGGGTAATGCAGTTGTGCCTGGACTGCAGGAGTGGACAGGTGTATCTACTAATTGCAAAACTGACTAGGGTATATAGCTTTGCAGGATCCTTTAGTCAGTGCCAGTTGTCCATTGTTCTGGAAGGATTCGCTTCCCTGCTGTTCTCTCCAGTTTGCTGTGCTTTTCTACAAAGATAAGTCCTGGCTTTGTTTTTGCTGTCCACCTGCGGTGGGCCTTATAGTTCTGTGCATTTTCATGTTTTTGTCTTGTACAGCTTAGTCTGTGAAGGATTTTTTGCAGCCTAGCTATTTCTCTGGAGATGCAGATATACCCCCCATGTCTTTAGTCAGATGTGGTGATCCGTATTTTCTGCGGTGGATATTTTCTAGTGCTTTTATACTGACCGCATAGTACTCTGCTCTATTCTTTCTTTTTAGCTAGTATGGTCTCCTATGCTAAAATCTGATTTCATATCTGCGTATGTTATTTCCCTCTCCTCTCACAGTCAATATTTGTGGGGGCTATCTATCCTTTGGGGATTTTCTCTGAGGCAAGATAGGTTTCCTGTTTCTGTCTTTAGGGGTAGTTAGATCTTAGGCTGTGCCGAGGGGTCTAGGGAGTATTAGGTACCCCCCACGGCTACTTCTAGTTGCGCTGCTAGGTTCAGGGTTTGCGGTCAGTACAGGGACCACCTTCTCCAGAGTCCGTCTCATGCTGCTCCTAGGCCACCAGATCATAACAGGGAGTGCAGCGCCCCAGAGTCCTGGTCGTTGCAGTAATGTCGCTCTGCCACTAAGGGGAGTGATGTTATGTCTGATTGCACTAAAGGAGTTCACCTGACCAGGTATCACAGTCACACATTACACTTCACACTCTGGCCACCAGGGGGTGCAAAAGGCTCTATGTATTAGGCCACTCCTCACACTCTGGTAAAACTGGGGGTTGGACAGAAAGTTAGGGAAAAAGTAGCCCGGGAGAGCTCGGGAGAGGACCTGTCAGAAGTGGGAACCTGGCAGGTACCTAGCAGAAGGGACAGATTGTTACGGAGCCGCGTCTGCACTACCTTGTGGCAGCATCTCAAGGAAGGACACGAAGCGAAGTATATTGTGGAGAAGTGAGAAGCGGGATCATAGTACGAAGGAGATAGAACCAGAAGGAGTCGTGTCCCTAAGACTGTGGCAACATCCTTCTGAGGCGCGTAGCCGGTGGCCGGGGCACCGAGGAAGTAACAGACTCTACGCATTACTTCAAACAGCGGCAGGACTGTTAATTATAGGTTGGCTGTCTGACTTAAATCACCTAAACGGACATAGGAGGCAATCGTGGGAGAGGGGCGTTTCTAGGGTCCCAGAATAACTCCAGGCCTACCTGTCATACGGGTGCGTCCTAGCCATATTATCTGGGGGACGGAGAGAGAAAGAACAGAAACGACAGTTGTGAGGACTATCCCGTGGTGCTCAGCAGGGAAGGACTACAACACACAGGCGCTAGTTGGTAGGCACTGATTTCCACCTGCAAAGGGAACTCTGGATGTGCCCTCGGACCGGCCGGTCTCAGCCAGCCCTGTTAGCAGTGCTCTGGATTGCGGACCCCGAAGCCTTCAGTAAAAAGGTAAAGAGACTGCAACCCTGTGTCCTCGTTATTCCTCGCACCTTGCACCACGCACCATCACCTTTCATTGGACGCCTCTTAGCAGGGTCACGGACCGGGTCTAGCCACTGTGACAACCCCGGACCGAGTACCCCCCGGCCCTGCGTCTGGGGGCGCTCCAGTAGCGGGATTGGAGTGAAGGAGCAGGTGTCGGACAGGAGCAAGCCAACTCCTCCACCACGTTTGTTGCTGGGGCGAGGGGTGTGAGAGAGGTGGAATCCGCCATATGAGAGCGAAGCTGGAGAGGCCGAGTCAGAGTGGGTGAGCCAGGTTTCAGTGAGGCCGAGGAAGGAGAGTTTGTTGGTGATGAAGAGGTCATGGATAAATGGCAGTTTGTTGCAGATGGAGCGTGCGTTCCATAGTGCTCCAGGTAAGTGGAGCGGGGGAGTGGGGGAGTGGGGGCTGGATGAATGGGTATGAGGTTGTCATGGTTGGGAAAACGTGCGGAGGATCATGGCAGGGGGTTAGAAATGAGTGTGGGGATGTGTTGGGGAGTGCCGGGATTTGGGGATATGTCACCAGCAATGAGGAGTAGCAGACAGAGCATTAGAAGGTGGGAGCAGGATAGGACATGATGCGGACGTGTGTGTCTGGAGAAAAAAGATTGTATGTGGAGGAACAGTTCTGAGGAGAAGGTGAGATGGCTGGGGAGGATGGAGGAAGAAATGACTAGTTCCTTACTAGGTGGAGGGATAGCAGGAGATTGTAAGAAGGAAAGTAGTATGGGGGTGAAAGAGAAAAGAAACCGAAACATTGTAGTGGTTGGTATTCTGTTACCTTCCAGTCAATTCCAGTCCAATTCAGTCTAATTCAAATTCATAATTAAAAAGATGTAATTTAAAAGATGGAAGTTAAAAGATGTCTGCGTCTGTAGCAGACTCCTGCATGTGAATATATCCCCAGTTAAGGGCAATCAGGTGTGAATGAGGAGGTGGCTGGGTATGGGAGACCAGATGCATAAAGTTAAGGCCCCTTCACATTAAGCGACGCTGCAGCGATACCGACAACGATCCGGATCGCTGCAGCGTCGCTGTTTGGTCGCTGGAGAGCTGTCACACAGACCGCTCTCCAGCGACCAACGATGCCGGTAACCAGGGTAAACATCGGGTAACTAAGCGCAGGGCCGCGCTTAGTAACCCGATGTTTACCCTGGATACCATGCTAAAAGTTAAAAAAAACAAACACTAGATACTTACCTACCGCTGTCTGTCCTCCAGCGCTGCGCTCTGCTTCTCTGCTCTCCTCCTGTACTGTCTGTGAGCCGGAAAGCAGAGCGGTGACGTCACCGCTCTGCTTTCCGGCTCACAGCCAGTACAGGAGGAGTGCAGAGCACAGCGCTGGAGGACAGACAGCGTTAGGTAAGTATCTAGTGTTTGTTTTTTTTTACTTTTAGCATGGTAACCAGGGTAAACATCGGGTTACTAAGCGCGGCCCTGCGCTTAGTTACCCGATGTTTACCCTGGTTACCAGTGAAGACATCGCTGGATCGGTGTCACACACGCCGATCCAGCGATGTCTCCAGGGAGTCCAGCGACGAAATAAAGTTCTGGACTTTATTCAGCGACCAACGATCTCCCAGCAGGGGCCTGATCGTTGGTCGCTGTCACACAGAACGATTTCATTAACGATATCGTTGCTACGTCACAAATAGCAACGATATCGTTAACAATATCGTTATGTGTGAAGGTACCTTTAGGCAGAGGTCATGAAGAGAGGGAGGGGTTGGACTGACCACTCAAAGAGATGCCAGGATAACACAATGAGAGACATGAAAACAGGTCATGGAAACAAGCTGATAGGTAAGAAAGCGTACCAAAAAGGATTATATGTGCTGCACCAAGACACTCAGATCCAGGGGAAGCATAGAAAAATCAATGCAATATACAGAGACATTCAGGAGCCAGGGAAAGCTGGGGGTAGTCAGTGCATACCATGGAAAATCAATGCAATATACAGAGACATTCAGGAGCCAGGGAGAGCTGAGGAAAGTCAGTGCATGCCATGGAAAATCAATGCAATATACAGAGACATTCAGGAGCCAGGGAGAGCTGGGGAAAGGTGATAGGGCCTGCACAGGAGACAGGGATACGCTGGCGGGTCAGGCCTCCTAACCATTATAGGTACCCCTGAGATAAGGGAAAGCCAGGGCCCCTTTATAGTGGCAGGGACAGGTGCGGGTCCCAGTAAGCCATCCTGTCCCTTTATCGCCATAAACGGCATGACAAAAACTACTTTCATACAAATACACTCAAAAAACAACAGAATGGGAAACAGGAGAAATAGGAAGGAAGACAAAAAAATGGGAGATAAGGATAAACATGCAAACCAACTTCACGCAGTAATCTCCTGAAAAAACTCTCCAACCACCTACTCCAAACACTGAACTCTCTCCTTCATCTCCAAACCAGATAGTGGTAACTATCACTGGCAAAGTCAGAAGCAAGAAGGAGGGTTCTTATACCTGCTGGGAGTAACAAACTCAGAACAGAACAGCTGATACAACCTAGACAGGGAAGGGGGAATAGAAAGGACACGGGTCTACATGTTTCGAGCTAAACGCTCTTAATCCTGACAATGAGTGTGTTCTGGTCAGATGTATATATAACAAATAAGAAGGAGGTCCGGCACCTGCGCACTGCAGTACTTTGCTTTGCCCTCAACAGGGCAGACAAAGTACACCTGCGCCGCAGCCGCAGTGTGAAGACAAGAAGAGGATGTCATCGTAAGAAGATGGGAGGCCCTGGACCGGACCGCGACGCCCATCGGACCAGAACCCGACCGGGACCGCCCCTGGGTGAGTATAATCTAACCTCTTTTTCTCATCTTTCAGGATACATTGGGGACTTATCTACAGCATTACAGAATACTTTAGATAAGCCTCTGATACTGGTGGGCTTAGCTCACCTTCAATTTTGGGGATGACAGGTTCCCTTTAATACTGCCACATAAGCATGAAGACGATATGTGAACATAGTTCTTATTGATTGTAAGAAGAGACTGTATCATATGAAGGTAGTCAAGTTAGATATAATAAATGGTACACAAATCAACATAAATAAGATGACAGTACTTGTATGCCAAATGAGATTCATCAATATAAATACAGTAGGTCCATTATGTAATTCAAGGCCTTTAAAAAATCAAGTGTGCTGCGTATTTCAAAATCACTTTTTACAAATCACCATCTCATGGCGGGCAATTGTATCATATGCTTTGTAAATGTTGGACTATGTTAATCACTTTGGTTTCTGTCCATACACCTTATTCTGCCCATTAGGGCAAACGATGAGGTTAAAATTACTGTTGTCACTTTAATAACCTGTAATACTCTCATAGTGATGTCTAATGTGGTAATAGCACTATCTGGTGACGTTTAATTGTACTGCATGATGTTTTTCTGTAAAGCAGTTAGTTGCATTGTGGGTTAATCCAATGCATTTTAGGCAAGAAAACCCTAGTGAAGAAGTCATTTTGTTACTAAAAGTCCATTATCCTTGATAAAGTGTATCTGATAAGGGAACTCTCTGTTCCATATTATTGTGTATTCAGAACTGTTGTTAAATCAGATGGTGACTTACTAGGTAATATGTTCACATGTACAAGCTCCATCTTGCTGTGTGCTTTCACTGTGAATTGTAAATGTCATAGTTATTAGTGATGAGCAAATACATTTGGCACTATCCGTTACTCGCATAAATAGTACGCTATTCGGGCTATTCGTTACTCGGCTATTCGTTACTCGGCAAGTAATCTTTCAGGATACATCGGGGGGTTATCTACAGCATTACAGAATGCTGTAGCTAAGCCCCTGATGCCGGTGGGCTTAGCTCACCTTCGATTTTGGGGCTGACAGGTTCCCTTTAAGCATGTCTAAGAGACTGGTTTAATACCCTATTCAGGCAGCAGACTTACACATATTGGAACATGGCCATTGCCACACTAAGTCATTTACCTAAGCTCTGTAGCACTGCCTGTCACCTAAGTAATACACTCCACAAACCTCGTCACTCTCTGGGACATATCTTGTAATTACTCCATTGTTGCTCAAAATCAAGTGTAGTGCAGTGGGGTTGGTGCAGTGCAAGCAACAAATAGGCAGGGACCACATAACAGTTCAAAGCAAATGTCTTTTAATGTCCAAAGTAACTTACAACTGGAAAACAAATGGTATCCTCCGAATCGCAGCCAAGAATCAAGACAGTCTGTATCCGAGACCTGTTGCCATGGGCGACTGTACCACCGTGTCATGATGAGGGGTGCCAGGCCTTTTGGCTTTGCTTGGCTCCATGTTACTTCACACAGGCTGAGTGTTACAGAGCCACCTGCCCTGCAGTTTGCAAACCAAGATTGACACTTCCAACTCTTTGCTGCAGGGTTTTTAAATGGAATCTGTGGCCATGGGCTATTTGTATGACCCGACCTTGAGGGAGCAACCTGCCCCACTATCATCCTGTAGTTCACTCCAAAAATAAAAGCCCATGTCGGGATTTGTTAAATCTGCCTTGGGTAAATAGCTTGTCCGATACCACACTTACCATATTTTTCGGACTATAAGATACACCGGACGATAAGACACAGAAGGAAAATAGGGAAAAAAATTATGTGTCAAATGGGGGTCCGTCTTACAGTTCGAATTCAACTTACCGGGGGGATTGGCAGCAATGGTGGAGTGTGGTCACAGGGGTGTTCGGTGGTCCGGTGATATGACTCCCATTCCATGCTGGTGCAGCTGGTGTGGGCAGGTGAGGCTGGTGTGGGCAGCTGAGGCTGGTGTGGGCAGATGCAGCTGGTATGGGCAGGTGAGGCTGGTGTGGGCAGGTGCAGATGGTGTGGGCAGGGGAGGCTGGTGTGGGCAGGTGAGGCTGGTGTGGGCAGGGGAGGCTGGTGGGGCAGGTGAAGCAGTTGTGGGCAGGTGAGACTGTTGTGGGCAGGTGAGGCTAGTGTGGGCCGGTGAGGCTGGTGTGGGTAGGTGCGGCTTGTGTATGCAGGTGCAGGCAGGTGAGGCTGGTGTGGGCAGGGGAGGCGGTGGTGCTCTGTGGTGTGGGGGGCTCCACCGACATTTTGTGAAAGTTCGGAGGCCTCGCACATCCAATGCTGCAATGCGGTGGCCTTTGGGAAAATGCCCACCGGGGAAAGCGCATGCTCAGATTGAGATCTCAGCACCAAAATCTCGTCCCGAGACCTCGGGAGATGAGATCTCGGGATGAGATCTTGTAGCCGAGATCTCAATCTGAGCATGCGCCATCCTCCCATTGGGACCTCCCAAATATAGGAGTGAGAGCCCTTACAAATGTTAAAGGAAAAACTAAAGCCAAAACACTCCGCGTGAACATATGCTCAAGGGGAGGTATAGTTTTTTTTATTTTGTGTTATATACATGTAATTATTAGGAAAAAAATGTCTCTTAGCATTTTTCCCATTAAAAAAAAAATTAGGTTTGGTACGTCTTCTTATAAATCCATAAAACCGCCGCAATATTCCCAGATACCATATGTGAGTCAGAAAGTCATGCAGGCATCTTCTCCATGCTGTTCCCATTTAAGGTACCTTCACACTAAACGATATCGCTAGCAATCCGTGACGTTGCAGCGTCCTCGCTAGCGATATTGTTTAGTTTGACACACAGCAGCGATCAGAATCCTGCTGTGATGTCGTTGGTCGGGGCTAGAGGGCCAGACCTTTCTTTGGTCGCTGGCTCTCCCGCTGACATTGCTGGATCGGCGTGTGTGACACCGATCCAGCGATGTCTTCACTGGTAACCAGGGTAAACATCGGGTAACTAAGCGCAGGGCCGCACTTAGTAACCCGATGTTTACCCTGGTTACCATCCTAAAAGTAAAAAAAAACAAAAACAAACAGTACATACTTACCTACAGCCGTCTGTCCTCCAGCGCTGTGCTCTGCTCTCCTCCTGTACTGGCTGTGAGCGTCGGTCAGCCGGAAAGCAGAGCGGTGACGTCACCGCTCTGCTTTCCGGCCGCTGTGCTCACACAGACAGTACAGGAGGAGTGCAGAGCACAGCGCTGGAGGACAGACGGCTGTAGGTAAGTATGTACTGTTTGTTTTTTTTTACTTTTAGGATGGTAACCAGGGTAAACATCGGGTTACTAAGCGCGGCCCTGCGCTTAGTTACCCGATGTTTACCCTGGTTACCTGCATCGTTGGTCGCTGGAGAGCGGTTGGTGTGACAGCTCTCCAGCGACCAAACAGCGACGCTGCAGCGATCCGGATCGTTGTCGGTATCGCTGCAGTGTCGCTTAATGTGAAGGGGCCTTTAGTTTTAGCTCTTTCCCATCCATTTCAGCTTTTTTCTCATGCCCCCAGACCTGTTTGTTGGGTCCAGGAGAAAAATATTCGGCTTTCCCATTGACTTGCATTGCATCAGTATGAATGCACGGATATTAGAAATTATTTGTGCCGAATTTCCCAAATCTGAATATTTAACTATTAGATCATCACCAATAGTTATGTAATATGCTAAGCAAAATACTTACACCTGTTATTTGTATTCTTTCAGTTTTACCATACATACATTTTTCTTCATATACAGTAACATTGCAAACATGAAAAATGGAGTATATAAAAAATCCAACAGAGGATAATATACAAAATCATTTTTATTCAGATATCACATAAAAATGTATAATTGACAAACAGTAAACAACAGACATTGAGGAGACATAAAGGTAAACTGGGGGGGGTGGGGAGTGGGAGACAAAGTATAACAAAGGGGGGCAGGAAAAAATAAATAACTATTGTGTACACCAACAGCTGCAGAGGACTGGTAAAAAAGTAGTAAAGGGAATAAATATCCTAGATACCAGAAACATGTGCTGCCATAAATAAATCCTGCTTGCCCATCATAAATAGCGGATCTCAGAGCGGAGTTTCACGTTCCTGCTTTTTCAAATTGCAATTTTCAAACGTTGAATTCTTTATGCCCTTTAATCAGAGAGATATGTCACACAAAATAGTTAATACATAACATTTCCCACATGTCTACTTTAAAGCAGCACAATTTTTGAAACAATTTTTTTGTTAGAAAGTTATGAGTTAAAAATAGATCAGTGAGTTCTCCTTTTTCCAACAAAATTTACAAAACTATTATCTGTGACAGAAAATACCCAAAAGTGACAGCATTCTAAAAACTGCACCCCTCAAGGTGCTCAAAACCACATTAAAAAAAAGTTTATTAACCCTTCAGGTGCTTCACAAGAATTTTTGGAATGTAAGAAAAAAATGAACATAACTTTTTTCACAAAAATTTGACTTTAGACCCAAATATTTTTATTTCTACAAGGGTAAATCTGTGCAATTTCTCCTGCGCATGCCAATACCCTATACATGGGTGAAACCACCATTTGTGCGCACTGCAGAGCTCAGAAGTGAATGGCTATGTGCACACGTAGAAAGATCCTCTGCGGATCCAGTGGATTTGATAAATCTGCATTGGAAAACCGCTGCGGTTTTTACTGCGGATTTATTGCGGATTCTACTGCGGATTCCGCTGCGGTTTTACATCTGCAGTTTTCTATTGGAGCAGGTGTAAAATGGCTGCGGATTCCGCACAAAGAATTAACATGCTGCAGAAAATAATCCACTGCGTTTCCGCTGCGCCTTGCGCAGGCGTGTACTGCGGAGGACAGAGAATGAACTTCAATCCAATATTGCGGCCAGCATCCAGCCAGCGGGTAAGGAAAGGGTGAATCAAACACCTGAAAACTCCGCCCATATGACCGAAAACCGTTCCCGCCAAATTCAGGTGACAGGTTCCCTTTAATAGCCCTCTGTGTCTGTACTTATACGTATTCTGGTTGATAACCGGTGTGAGCAGCATTACATGAACACTTACACTATGGCTGGTCCGAACAATGAAAGCAATTGTTACCATCCACCTTTCGTGTCTCCCCTATTTCCTCATAGATTGTAAGCTTGTGAGCAGGGCCCTCACTCCTCTTAGTATCGGTTGATCTATGTGTTTATTGTTATGCTTAATGTCTATTGTCTGAACAAGTCTCCTCTAAAATGTAAAGTGCTGCGGAATATGTTGGTGCTAAAGAAATAAAGTTATTATTGTTATTATTATTATTGAGGGCCTGGAGAGGAAGACTCCAGGAGAGTGTTTGTGTACATATCGTTTGTGTAAGGACATTGTTAACCCTGAGTGGGCTAACCCCCACTAGTGCAAGGACTGCAGGAAGTGCTACCGTTTTGTTTTGTTTGGCCCAAAAGGACGTATTTATTTTTGTGCTTATGACCTTGGTTTATGCTGTACTAATAAACCAAGTCCATCCTTCAAGGCGCAGTGTTCTATTGACTACCTCCATGTGCAGCCGAGTGAACCGATCTACCACAGGTGGTGTTAGAAGTACAGGCAGCGTTTCCGGTGAACACATGTGATGGCCACAAGCCAGCGGAAATAGTCAGGCAAGATGGAGGACCTACTCAAACATCTACTACAAGCATAGCAGTAACAGTAGCTACAAAATCAGCAGCAATTGAAGCAGCAACAGATGGCACAACAGGAGACAAGTAAGCTGCTTATACAGTAGATGCAGCAGCACCAGCAACACCAGCAGCAGATTGACTTGCTTACATTGGCGGTTCGTGGAAAGCTGGCAGCCCCTCCCTCAAGTCCAGGTGATGACACGGAAGTTCAGAAGAAAGTAAGAGGAGCCAAGCAAAAAATTACCCTGGGTGATGATGTGAAGGCATTTTTGACTGTGTTCGAGCAGGTAGCGGAGCGTGAGAAGCTACCACCAGAGCAGTAGTCGGAGGTGCTGGCACCCTATTTGACTGGTGAGCCCCAGAAGGCTTATTATGATTTCACATTACAGGATGTGCAGGAGTATGCAAAGTTAAAGTCTGAAATTTTGGCAAACGCAGGAGTGACTATGTCAGAGCACAATGGGCTCACCACTGGGGATATTATGGGGACAAACCACCTCAGTCCCAAATGTTTGACATATTGCATCTGGTGCAAGAATATCTGTAGCCAGAATCCTTCACTCCAGCCCAGATGGTCGAGCGCGTTGTCATGGACAGGTTTGTGCACTCCCTTCCTAAGCTGGTGCAGATCTGGGTTGCACAGGGAGATCCCTGAAATGCAGATGAACTGGTGGGCCTAGTGGAATGGTTCCAGGTGATCGACAGGTCCATAAGAAAGCCAGGGGGTAGTGCATCCTCATACTGGGGTACCCAGCGAGAAACTGAGCCCCAAAAGAGGGGTAGTAAAGTCACCATTGGGTGGAGTCCTAGATCCCAAGGGGTCACTGAGAGGTTGTCAAAGGTCACTGGTAAAGACTTGCTTTTAAGGAGATGTTGTGTGTGTGGGGGGAGGAGAGGGCAATGATGGGGCTGATGGGGAGAAGGCAATGATGGGGTGATGGAGAGGGCAATGATGGGGATGGTGGGGGAGAAGGAAATGATGGAGGTGGGAGGAGAATGCAATAATGGGGGTGGTGGGGAAAGAGGAAATGATAGAGGTGGTGGAATGGGCAGTGATATGGGGTGGTGGGGGAGAAAGCAATGATAGTGGTGGTGAAGAGGGCTATGATGGGGTGGGATAGAGGACAATAATGGGATGCGGGGGGAGGGGGACAATGAGGGGTGTTAGGGATTGGGATGGGAGGAAGGGGGACTTATAACGGACTTAGGAACAGGGGGAGGTGGAGGAAGACATTGTTATCGCTTATTATGTCTAACACAGTCCCTTAGTATAGAGTGTACGTACTTACCGTATATACTCGAGTATAAGCCGACCCGAGTATAAGCCGACCCCCCTAATTTTGCCACAAAAAACTGGGAAAACTTATTGACTCGAGTATAAGCCTAGGGTGGAAATGCAGCATTTACCGGTGAATTTCAAAAATAAAAATAGATCATTATTTCCCCATAGCTGTGCCATATAGTGCTCTGCACCGTTCATATTGCCCCATAGATGCTGCACAGATGCCCCATATAGTGCTGTGTGCCGTTCATATTGCCCCATAGATGCTGCACAGATGCCCCATATAGTGCTGTGTGCCGTTCATACTGCCCTATAGATGCTGCACAGATGCCCCATATAGTGCTGTGTGCCGTTCATACTGCCCCATAGATGCTGCACAGATGCCCCATATAGTGCTGTGTGCCGTTCATACTGCCCCATAGATGCTGCACAGATGGTGCCGTTCATACTGCCCCATAGATGCTGCACAGATGCCCCATATAGTGCTGTGTGCCGTTCATACTGCCCCATAGATGCTGCACAGATGCCCCATATAGTGCTGTGTGCCGTTCATACTGCCCCATAGATGCTGCACAGATGCCCCATATAGTGCTGTGTGCCGTTCATACTGCCCCATAGATGCTGCACAGATGCCCCATATAGTGCTGTGTGCCGTTCATACTGCCCCATAGATGCTGCACAGATGCCCCATATAGTGCTGTGTGCCGTTCATACTGCCCCATAGATGCTGCACATATATCTGTGCCATGGCCGCTGCTGCTGCTGCAATAAAAAAAACCAAAAAAACACATACTCACCTCTCTTGATTGCAGCTCCCAGCGTCCGGTCCCGGCGCCTCCATCTTCCCGGCGTCTCTGTTCTGACTGATCAGGCAGAGGGCGCCGCGCACACTATATGCGTCATCGCGCCCTCTGCCTGAACAGTCAGAGCGCAGACGCCGGGAAGATGGAGGCGCCGGGAAGATGGAGCGACGCCCGGCGGCTGGAACGTGGACAGGTAAATATAACATACTCACCTAGTCCCAGCGATCCTCGCGCTGTCCCTGCCTTCCTCCCCGTCTTCTGTGCTGCAGCCTCTTCCTGTCAGTGGTCACCGGCACCGCTGATTAGAGAAATGAATAGGCGGCTCCACCCCTATGGGAGGTGGAGCCGCCTATTCATTTCTGTAATGAGCGGTCCCACGTGACCGCTGAAGAGGGGAAGAAGCTGCAGCACAGAAGACGGGGAGGAAGGCAGGGACAGCGCCAGGATCGCTGGGACTAGGTAAGTATACCTCAGCGCCCTCACCCCCTCACCTGCCGACCCCACCGCTACCGTGACTCGAGTATAAGCCGAGAGGGGCACTTTCAGCCCAAAAATTTGGGCTGAAAATCTCGGCTTATACTCGAGTATATACGGTATGTATAACACAGTACCATAGTGTATAGCGTACTCACTTATTATATATAGCACAGTCCCTTAGTATATAGTGTACTCACTAATTCTATATAACACCATCCTTAGTTACAGAGATTCCTCTTTTATTATGTATAAGATCATTACAGACCATTCTCTCTAGCTATATATGGTGCCGTCCCTTATTATATAGCTTCTTCTGCTGTTATGTGCAGTGCTGTCGCTTACATAGTGTATTCTTGTTGATTTTTATATTCACAGCACCCTCTTTTATTACATAATCCCCTCTCTTTTTTTATATAAAATGACTGCTGATGGAGGTGCTGTTGACCAGATGACCAGTCCATCAGCTCCTCCATTAGAAAAGAAGCTTTCCCATGCTCCATCAGCCATCATTGCATTATACAGGTAACAACTGGGCTCTATATAATCCAATATGTAAGGGACGGTACTGTACATAACAAGAGAGGGCACTGTATAATAAAGGACTGCAATGTACATAATAAATATATACACATGTATGTGTGTGTGGCTATATATATATATCTTTTTCGACATAAAAAAGAGAGGCCCAGACACATTTCTTGCACAGGGGCCCCAAGCTGTCAGTGACCACCCCTGCCCAGGGATCAATTGTACTCGCATCTTACAGAAGCGAGTACAATTGAGGCTCTGACTGCCGGGTCAGAGCGACGCGAGCAGCGTGATCAGATCATGTGATCACGCTGCTGACGTTACTCACTCGTGCTGCAGAGGTAAACACTAGTGGTAAGTGCTCCAGTGGAGCTGAAGACACCGAAGAGTAAGTGCACTGGGGGACAATTTGAGTGGGGATGGGGGGGATTTCTTATGTGTGGGGAGAATTTTAGTGGGGATAGAGGGATTTCTTATGTGTGGGGAGAATTTGAGTGGGGATAGGGGGATTTATTATGTGTGGGGAGAATTTGAATGGGGATGGGGGGATTTATTATGTGTGAGGAGAATTTGAGTGGGGATAGGGGGATTTATTATGTGTTGGGAGAATTTGAGTGGGGATGGGGAATTTATTATGCTTGGGGAGAATTGGAGTGAGGATGGGGGAATTTATTGTGTGCGGGGAGAATTGGAGTGGCGATGGAGGTGTTTAATAAGTTGTATGAGATTTGAAGTGGGGATGGGGGATTTAATGTGTGTGGGGAGATTTGGAGTGAGGATGGGGGGATTTAATGTGTCAGGGAGATTTGAGGACACAAAATGAAGAGCAAATGGGGAGATGGGGCATATATGAGGAAACAGTATAGGGGAATGGGGGGCATGTATGAGGAAAGAGTATGGGGAATGGGGGCATGTAGGCATGTATGAGGAAACAGTACAAGGGAATGGGGGGCATGTATGAGGTAACAGTATGGGGAAATGGGGGGCATGTACGAAGAAACAGTATGGGGGAATGAGGGCATGTATGAGGAAACAGTACTGGGGAATGGAGGCATGTATGAGGAAAAAGTATGGGGGACATATATGAGGAAACAGAATGGGAGGATGGGTGCAGACAGTATGAGGAGCGAATGGGGAATGTATGCGAACACAGTATGAGTAGCGATGTGAAAAATGAATGTGGACAGGGTATGAGGAATGAGGGTGATGGGATGTGTACAGTTCAGTATGGGGAGTTAGGTGACCAGGCAGTATAGAAAGTGAGGGGGTATGAAAAGACAGTAAGGTGAATAGGGGGATGTGAGAGGAGACAGTATGAGGAGGGAGGAGAATAGTGTGAGCAGTGGCGTATCTAAGGTGGGCAGCCGGGGCATGAGCCCTGAGTGCAGCCGGCAGGGGGGCACAGTCAGGCCGCCTAATTTGGTGGTCCGCAATGTCTCCCCCAGCGGCTGCATTCTGCCACCCCCCGGATTGAGAGTCGGCTGTTCTCTGTGCCAACTGTCAAGCTGACAGCCGGCACAGAGAAGCGCCGGCTCCCAACATGTGCGGACATACAGCATGTGCAGCCTGTGCGGCTGCATCGGGGTCCAGCGGAGATGGAGGGGGCCCCTGCAGGGTGGTTGCGACGTGCAGGGAGAAATCCCTGCAGCTCTGTGCCTACAAGAGAAAATAGCAGCAGAGCTGCAGCGATCTGTCTTCCTGCCCGCGCTTTCACTCACACAGGCAGCGCCGCTGGATGGGGGTGAGAGGTTTTTGTGTGTGCTGTGTGTGTATTGTGTGTGTCTGTTTAGAGCTGTGTGTGTATATATAGAGGTTAGAGGTGCTGTGTGTGTTGTGTGTGTATATATAGAGGTGAGAGGTGCTGTGTGTGTTGTGTGTGTGTATATATAGAGGTGAGAGGTGCTGTGTATGTGTTGTGCGTGTGTGTATATAGGTGAGAGGTTCTGTGTGTGTGCGTGTGCGTGCATGCGTAGCGCTGCGGGTGAATGTGCAGAGAGGTAAATGGTTTTGTGTGTGTACGGGGAGGAGAGGCGAGGGCAATGATGGGGCTGACGGGGAGAGGGCAATAATTGGGATGGAGGGGGAGGAGGAAAGGATGGATGTGGTGGAATGGGCAATGATGGAGGTGGCAATGATGGAAGTGAAATGGACAATGATGGGATGATGGAGGTGGCAATGATGGAAGTGAAATGGGCAATGATGGGGGTGGAGGGAGGAAATGATGGAGGTGGTGGAATAGGCAATGATGGAGGTGACGGGGAGAGGGCAATAATTGGGATGGAGGGGGAGGAGGAAAGGATAGATGTGGTGGAATGGGCAATGATGGAGGTGGCAATGATGGAAGTGGAATGGGCAATGATGGGGGTGGGGGTAGGCAATGATGGTGGTGGGGGAAGAATGCAATAATGGTGGGGGAGGAGGAAATCATGGAGGTGGTGGAAAGGGCAATAATGAGGGGGAGAAGAAATGATGGAAGTGGTAGAATGGACAAGGATGGTGGTGGTGGAAAGCAAACTGATGATATTGGGGGGGAAATGATGGAGGTGGTGGAATGGGCAAGTATGGTGATGGCGGCAGAAAGGAAAATGATGATGGTGGTGGAAAGGGCAATGATGGGGATGGTGGGGGAAAAGAAAATGAAGGATGTGGTGGAAAAGGCAAAGGAGGAAATGATGGAGGTGGTGGAATGGGCAATGATGGGAGTGCTGGGGAAGGAGGAAATGATGAAGGTTGTGGAATGGGAAATTATGGGGTGGTGGGGGAGAAAGCAATGATAGTGGTGGTGGAGAAGGCAAAGATGGAGGTGGTGAAGAGAGCAATGATGGGGGGGTAGAGGAAAATAATGGGCATATATGAGGAAACAGTACAGGAGAATCGGGGGCATGTATGAGGAAACAGTACTGGGGAATAGGGGGCATGTATGAGGAAACAATACTGGGGAATGGGGGGCATATCTAAGGAAACAGTATGGGTGCAGACAGTATGAGGAGCGAACGGGGAATGTAGGTGGACACAGTATGAGTAGCGATGTGAAAAATGTATGTGGACAGAGTACGGGGAGTGAGGGTGATGGGATGTGTGCAGACACATTATGCGGAGTCAGGTGAGTAGGCAGTGTAGAAAGTGAGGGGGTACATATATGAGGAGACAGTATGGTGAACAGGGGGATGTGAGAGGCGACAGAATGAGGAGGGAGGGGAATAGTGTGAGAAGACAGTATGGGGGGAGAAAAGTGATTGAGCACAGAATAGCACGGAGGGACAGTGTAAGGGCACAGCCAGGAGGGGACAGTATACCAAGGAGGGGGAGTGTGATGAGAGTAATAATAATAATAATAATTTTTATTTATATAGCGCCAACATATTCCGCAGCGCTTTACAAATTATAGAGGGGACTTGTACAGTCAATAGACATTACAGCATAACATAAATACAGTTCAAAACAGATACCAGGAGGAATAAGGGCCCTGCTCGCAAGAGAACAGTATAAATACTGAGCCCTATAGGGGGACACAGTATGAGAGGAGAGTGTGAAGAGGGGGCCGGTGTTATGATCTGGTGGTTTAGGAGCAACATGGGACGAGCTCTGAAGGAAGTAGTATCTGTACTGACCGCAGTCCCTAATCTCAACACAACACTAGAAGTAGCCGTGGGATGCTCCTAACACTCCCTAGGCACCTCGTCACAGCCTGAGAACTAACTACCCCTAAAGATAGAAACAGGAAAACTATCTTGCCTCAGAGAAAATCCCCAAAGGATAGATAGCCCCCCACAAATAATGACTGTGAGTGGAGAGGGAAAAGACATACACAGAATGAAACCAGGATGAGCACAGGAGGCCAGTCTAGCTTGATAGATAGGACAGGATGGAATACTGTGCGGTCAGTATAAAACACTACAAAAAATCCACACAGAGTTTACAAAAATCTCCACACCTGACTAAAGGTGTGGAGGGTAAATCTGCTTCCCAGAGCTTTCAGCATCACTGAATTAATTCATACTAATAAGCTGGACAAACATAGAAAGCACAAAACGGATAAGTCCACAACCTGTGGACAGAAAAGAGCAAGCAAGGACTTAGCTTTGCTGAACTGGTCAGGATAACAGGGAAATCCAAAGAGATATGAATCCATCCAGGAACCATAGACAAGTGGCACCAGCTGAAGGAAAGAGCCAGGCTAAATAGCCGAGCAGAATAGACAATCAGTGGAATCAGCTGAAGACAGCTAAATCCAAGGAGCAGCCATACCACTTAAAACCACAGGAGGGAGCCCAAGAGCAGAACTCACAAAAGTGCCACTTACAACCACCGGAGGGAGCCCAAGAGCGGAATTCACAACAGGCCGGTATGGAAAGGAGAGATCAGTGTGAAGAGCATGTACCATAAGAGGAAATGTGTGGGGGTCATATTTTGTGCAGACAATATAGTGAGGGGCAAGTTTTTATTCAGGAGCATTACAATGACACTTATATCTTTAACCCCTTAGGCCCCGAGGGTGGTTTGCACGTTAATGACCGGGCCAATTTTTACAATTCTGACCACTGTCCCTTTATGAGGGTATAACTCTGGAACGCTTCAACGGATCTTGGCGATTCTGACACTGTTTTCTCGTGACATATTGTACTTCATGATATTGGTAAAATTTATTCGATATAACTTGCATTTATTTGAGAAAAAAATGGAAATTTGGCAAAAATTTTGAAAATTCTGCAATTTTCCAACTTTGAATTTTTATACCCTTAAATCACAGAGATATGTCATGCAAAATACTTAATAACTAACATTTCCCACATTTTTGGAACCAAAATTTCTTTTTGTTAGGGAGTTCACGGTGTGAATTACTGGTATGATGGACTCCTCGCCAGAGACGGACTACACCTCAACAAACCTGGGAAACACACATTCGCCAGAAGACTCGCTACACTCATCAGGAGGGCGTTAAACTAGAAGAAGAGGGAACGGGAAGAAAAACATTAGACTCGAACAAAGACGACCCAGGAAAACATACTCAGAAGGGAGGTAAGAACATTTCTAAAACAATCCACAGTGAGGAGATTGGAACAAAACAAAATCCTCTAAACTGCATGCTCGCAAACGCCAGAAGCCTGACAAACAAGATGGAAGAACTAGAAGCAGAAATATCTACAGGTAACTTTGACATAGTGGGAATAACCGAGACATGGTTAGATGAAAGCTATGACTGGGCAGTTAACTTACAGGGTTACAGTCTGTTTAGAAAGGATCGTAAAAATCGGAGAGGAGGAGGGGTTTGTCTCTATGTAAAGTCTTGTCTAAAGTCCACTTTAAGGGAGGATATTAGCGAAGGGAATGAGGATGTCGAGTCCATATGGGTTGAAATTCATGGAGGGAAAAATGGTAACAAAATTCTCATTGGGGTCTGTTACAAACCCCCAAATATAACAGAAAGCATGGAAAGTCTACTTCTAAAGCAGATAGATGAAGCTGCAACCCATAATGAGGTCCTGGTTATGGGGGACTTTAACTACCCGGATATTAACTGGGAAACAGAAACCTGTGAAACCCATAAAGGCAACAGGTTTCTGCTAATAACCAAGAAAAATTATCTTTCACAATTGGTGCAGAATCCAACCAGAGGAGCAGCACTTTTAGACCTAATACTATCTAATAGACCTGACAGAATAACAAATCTGCAGGTGGTTGGGCATTTAGGAAATAGCGACCACAATATTGTGCAGTTTCACCTGTCTTTCACTAGGGGGACTTGTCAGGGAGTCACAAAAACATTGAACTTTAGGAAGGCAAAGTTTGAACAGCTTAGAGATGCCCTTAATCTGGTAGACTGGGACAATATCCTCAGAAATGAGAATACAGATAATAAATGGGAAATGTTTAAGAACATCCTAAATAGGCAGTGTAAGCGGTTTATACCTTGTGGGAATAAAAGGACTAGAAATAGGAAAAACCCAATGTGGCTAAACAAAGAAGTAAGACAGGCAATTAACAGTAAAAAGAAAGCATTTGCACTACTAAAGCAGGATGGCACCATTGAAGCTCTAAAAAACTATAGGGAGAAAAATACTTTATCTAAAAAACTAATTAAAGCTGCCAAAAAGGAAACAGAGAAGCACATTGCTAAGGAGAGTAAAACTAATCCCAAACTGTTCTTCAACTATATCAATAGTAAAAGAATAAAAACTGAAAATGTAGGCCCCTTAAAAAATAGTGAGGAAAGAATGGTTGTAGATGACGAGGAAAAAGCTAACATATTAAACACCTTCTTCTCCACGGTATTCACGGTGGAAAATGAAATGCTAGGTGAAATCCCAAGAAACAATGAAAACCCTATATTAAGGGTCACCAATCTAACCCAAGAAGAGGTGCGAAACCGGCTAAATAAGATTAAAATAGATAAATCTCCGGGTCCGGATGGCATACACCCACGAGTACTAAGAGAACTAAGTAATGTAATAGATAAACCATTATTTCTTATTTTTAGTGACTCTATAGCGACAGGGTCTGTTCCGCAGGACTGGCGCATAGCAAATGTGGTGCCAATATTCAAAAAGGGCTCTAAAAGTGAACCTGGAAATTATAGGCCAGTAAGTCTAACCTCTATTGTTGGTAAAATATTTGAAGGGTTTCTGAGGGATGTTATTCTGGATTATCTCAATGAGAATAACTGTTTAACTCCATATCAGCATGGGTTTATGAGAAATCGCTCCTGTCAAACCAATCTAATCAGTTTTTATGAAGAGGTAAGCTATAGGCTGGACCACGGTGAGTCATTGGACGTGGTATATCTCGATTTTTCCAAAGCGTTTGATACCGTGCCGCACAAGAGGTTGGTACACAAAATGAGAATGCTTGGTCTGGGGGAAAATGTGTGCAAATGGGTTAGTAACTGGCTTAGTGATAGAAAGCAGAGGGTGGTTATAAATGGTATAGTCTCTAACTGGGTCGCTGTGACCAGTGGGGTACCGCAGGGGTCAGTATTGGGACCTGTTCTCTTCAACATATTCATTAATGATCTGGTAGAAGGTTTACACAGTAAAATATCGATATTTGCAGATGATACAAAACTATGTAAAGCAGTTAATACAAGAGAAGATAGTATTCTGCTACAGATGGATCTGGATAAGTTGGAAACTTGGGCTGAAAGGTGGCAGATGAGGTTTAACAATGATAAATGTAAGGTTATACACATGGGAAGAAGGAATCAATATCACCATTACACACTGAATGGGAAACCACTGGGTAAATCTGACAGGGAGAAGGACTTGGGGATCCTAGTTAATGATAAACTTACCTGGAGCAGCCAGTGCCAGGCAGCAGCTGCCAAGGCAAACAGGATCATGGGGTGCATTAAAAGAGGTCTGGATACACATGATGAGAGCATTATACTGCCTCTGTACAAATCCCTAGTTAGACCGCACATGGAGTACTGTGTCCAGTTTTGGGCACCGGTGCTCAGGAAGGATATAATGGAACTAGAGAGAGTACAAAGGAGGGCAACAAAATTAATAAAGGGGATGGGAGAACTACAATACCCAGATAGATTAGCGAAATTAGGATTATTTAGTCTAGAAAAAAGACGACTGAGGGGCGATCTAATAACCATGTATAAGTATATAAGGGGACAATACAAATATCTCGCTAAGGATCTGTTTATACCAAGGAAGGTGACGGGCACAAGGGGGCATTCTTTGCGTCTGGAGGAGAGAAGGTTTTTCCACCAACATAGAAGAGGATTCTTTACTGTTAGGGCAGTGAGAATCTGGAATTGCTTGCCTGAGGAGGTGGTGATGGCGAACTCAGTCGAGGGGTTCAAGAGAGGCCTGGATGTCTTCCTGGAGCAGAACAATATTGTATCATACAATTATTAGGTTCTGTAGAAGGACGTAGATCTGGGTATTTATTATAATGGAATATAGGCTGAACTGGATGGACAAATGTCTTTTTTCGGCCTTACTAACTATGTTACTATGTTATGTATGTATAAGGGTTAAAAGTTGACCAGCAATTTCTCATTTTTACACCATTTTTTTTTAGGGACCACATCTCATTTGAAGTCATTTTGAGGGGTCTATATGATAGAAAATATCCAAGTGTGACACCATTCTAAAAACTGCACCCCTCAAGGTGCTCAAAACCACATTCAAGAAGTTTATTAACCCTTCAGGTGTTTTACAGGAATTTTTGGAACGTTTAAATAAAAATGAACATTTAACTTTTTTTCGCACAAAATTTATTTCAGCTCCAATTTGTTTTATTTTACCAAGGGTAACAGGAGAAAATGGACCCCAAAAGTTGTTGCACAATTTGTCCTGAGTACGCTGATACCCCATATGTGGGGGTAAGCCACTGTTTGGGCGCATGGCAGAGCTCCGAAGGAAAGGAGCGCCATTTGACTTTTCAATGCAAAATTGACTGGAATTGAGATGGGACGCCATGTTGCGTTTGGAGAGCCCCTGATATGCCTAAACATTGAAACCCCCCACAAGTGACACCATTTTGGAAAGTAGACCCCTTAAGGAACTTATCTAGATGTGTGGTGAGCACTTTGACCCACCAAGTGCTTCATAGAAGTTTATAATGCAGAGCCGTAAAAATAAAAAATCATATTTTTTCACAAAAATGATCTTTTTGCCCCCAATTTTTTATTTTCCCAAGGGTAAGAGAAGAAATTAGACCACAAAAGTTTTTGTGCAATTTGTTCTGAGTACGCTGATACCCCATATGTGGGTGTAAACCATTGTTTGTGCGCATGGCAGAGCTCAGAAGGGAAGGAGCGCCATTTGACTTTTCAATGCAAAATTGACTGGAATTGAGATGGGACGCCATGTTGCGTTTGGAGAGCCCCTGATGTGCCTAAACATTGAAACCACCCACAAGTGACACCATTTTGGAAAGTAGACCCCCTAAGGAACTTATCTAAATGTGTTTTGAGAGCTTTGAGCCCCCAAGTGTTTCACTACAGTTTATAACGCAGAGCCGTGAAAATAAAAATTCTTTTTTTTTCACAAAAATGATTTTTTAGTCCCCAGTTTTGTATTTTCACAAGGGTAACAGGATAAATTGGACCCCAAAAGTTGTTGTCCAATTTGTCCTAAGTACACGGATACCCCATATGTGGGGGGGAAGCACTGTTTGGGCGCATGGCAGAGCTCGGAAGGGAAGGAGCGCCATTTGGAATACAGACTTAGATGGATTGGTCTGCAGGCATCACGTTGCATTTGCAGAGCCCCTGATGTACCCAAACAGTACAAACCCCCCACAAGTGACCCCATATTGGAAACTAGACCTCCCAAGGAACTTATCTAGATGTGTTGTGAGAACTTTGAACCCCCAAGTGTTTCACTGCAGTTTACAACGCAGAGCCGCGAAAATAAAAAAAATCTTATTTTTCCCACAAAAATGATTTTTAGCCCCCCACATTTTTATTTTCCCAAGGATAACAAGAGAACTTGGACCCCAAAAGTTGTTGTCCAATTTGTCCTGAGTACGCTGATACCCCATATGTTAGGGTAAACCCCTGTTTGGGCGCACCGGAGAGCTCGGAAGGGAAGGAGCACTGTTTTACTTTTTCAACGCAGAATTGGCTGGAATTGAGATCGGACGCCATGTCGCGTTTGGAGAGCCCCTGATGTGCCTGAACAGTGGAAACTCCCCAATTCTACCTGAAACGCTAATCCAACAACACCCCTAACCCTAATCCCAATGGTAACCCTAACCACACCCCTAACCCTGACACACCCCTAACTCTAATCCCAACCCTAATCCCAACCGTAAATATAATCCAAACCCTAACCCTAACTTTAGCCCCAACCCTAACCCTAACTTTAGCCCCAACCCTAACCCTAACTTTAGCCCCAACCCTAACCCTAACTTTAGCCCCAACCCTAACCCTAACTTTAGCTCCAACCCTAACCCCAACCCCAGCCCCAACCCTAACCCTAGCCCTAACCCTAACCCCAACCCTAGCCCCAACCCTAACCCTAGCCCTAACCCCAGCCCCAACCCTAGCCCTAACCCTAGCCCTAACCCTAACCCTAGCCCTAACCCTAGCCCTAGCCCTAACCCTAGCCCTAACCCTAGCCCTAACCCTAACCCTAGCCCTAACCCTAGCCCTAACCCTAACCCTAGCCCTAACCCTAACCCTAGCCCTGATGGGAAAATGGAAATAAATACATTTTTTTAATTTTATTATTTTTCCCTAACTAAGGGGGTGATGAAGGGGGGTTTGATTTACTTTTATAGCATTTTTTATATCGGATTTTTATGATTCGCAGCTGTCACACACTAAAAGACGCTTTTTTATAGCAAAAAAGTTTTTGCGTCTCCACATTTTGAGACCTATAATTTTTCCATATTTTGGTCCACAGAGTCATCTGAGGTCTTGTTTTTTTGCGGGACGAGATGACGTTTTTATTGGTAACATTTTTGGACATGTGACAGTTTTTCATCACTTTTTATTCCGATTTTTGTGAGGCAGAATGACCAAAAACCAGCTATTCATGAATTTCTTTTGGGGGAGGCGTTTATACCGTTCCGCGTTTGGTAAAATTGATAAAGCAGTTTTATTCTTTGGGTCAGTGCGATTACAGTGATATCTCATTTATATCATTTTTTTATGTTTTGGCGCTTTTATACGATAAAAGCTATTTTATAGAAAAAATAATTATTTTGGCATCGCTTTATTCTCGGGACTATAACTTTTATTTTTTTGCTTATTATGCTTTGTGGTGGCTCGTTTTTTGCGGGACAAGATGACGTTTTCAGCGGTACCATGGTTATTTACATCCGTCTTTTTGATCGCGTGTTATTCCACTTTTTGTCCGGCGGTATGATAATAAAGCGCTGTTTTTTGGCTCGTTTTTGTTTTTTTCTTACGGTGTTCACTGAAGGGGTTAACTAGTGGGACAGTTTTATAGGTTGGGTCGTTACGGACGCGGCGATACTAAATATGTTTACTTTTATTGTTTGGGGTTTTTTTAGATAAAGAAATGTATTTATGGGGATAATATATATATATTTTTTTTATTTATTTAGTTATTTTTTTATTTTTTTTTACACATGTGGAAATTTTTTTTTTAACTTTTTTACTTTGTCCCAGGGGGGGGGGACATCACAGATCGCCGATCTTACAGTTTGCACAGCACTCTGTAACATCGACGATCTCACTCACATCACTGCAGGCTTACCAGCACCTGCAGTCGACCCGGAAGTACTCCCTGCAGGACCCGGATGCAGCCCCGCGGCCATTTTGGATCCAGGGCCTGCAGGGAGAAGACACTCGGTACAAGGTGAGCATATCACCTTGTACCAATCGTCTCAGGGAAGCATGCAGGGAGCTCCCTCCCTGCGCGATGCTTCCCTGTACCGCTGGCACACCGCGATGTTTGATCGCGGTGTGCCGGGGGTTAATGTGCCGGGAGCGGTCCATGACCGCTCTTGGCACATAGTGCCGGATGTCAGCTGCGATAGTCAGCTGACACCCGGCCGCGATCGGCCGTGCTCCCCCCATGAGCGCGGCCAATCGCTATACCGTACTATCCTGTCGGTGGGAATTAAGGCCCACCCCACCTCGACGGGATAGTACGTCATATGGGATTAAGGGGTTAAGGGTATCGTGTGGAGATTTTCTGCAAAAGAGAGGAGAAGATGGAAGTCTGCAGCGACGAGCTGTGGATGAGAAAACTCATCATGGGGTCTGGACAAGATGAAGAAAAGGAGAACGACTCCAGAGACAACGTCATCTATAAGGTACCTGGATGTAAATGTTATTTGTGATACTAACTAACTCATGTTTTTATTTATGTTAGGAGCATTAAAGGGGATGTCCAAGTTTGTAATGAGTCTGCAGACATTATTTGTGACTGCAGACTTCTGAGAGTGCGCACTGCATGCTGTCAGGAATCTGTCGTGCTGGTGATTTACATACATGCGGTCACGTGCTGACTAGACGTGTGGCCTCATTAAATGAAAATGAACTGAGCGAGGTCGGGCACGTCTAGTCGGAATGTGGTCAGAAGTATACAAATCACATGCTTGTGCTGACATGACTGTCCACCAGCAAGGGCGAATCCTAAAAGTGTGCAGTACATTGGCTGTGAGAATTCAGAAGCCTGCGATGTCAGGATTCAGCTCTGCAGGTTCCAGAAGTCATCACATGGACACTTCACTCATATGCGATTTTCATACTTATGGTCCTGTGGCAACGAGCTTCTCTTCTGCTTCTCTCAGTTTTTCACTGAATATTGAGAGCATTAGGGAGAGAGGCTCGTTGGTACATGACTAAGTGTGCAAATCGCATATGTCCTGGGGGGCGCCAAAATGAATTCTTGCCCCAGGTGCCAGAAACCCTAGATACGCCTCTGAGTGTGAGGCAGTGTGAGGCAGAGGCGTAGTTAGGAGTTTAGCTCGGGGGGGGGGGGGGCAAAACATCTGAGTGGGCCCCTAACCAGGCAACCCTGATTCCAACTATAGTAGCACACCCTAAATGTCGGCATAGGGGAACATCAGCCGATGACCATGGTATTACTGAAAATAAATTACTGTTGTTACCACCATAGGGTGCTAGATACCACTACTGCAGAAGATACAGGAGATTACACTACAGTTATAAACAGAGACTTACAGGTGACGTTCTTTCTGATGGAAACGTTCACTTTTCCCATCTTTTCCATATGGCCCAGACTGACACGACAACTTCTCCAGCCAGGACTCAGCTGCAGACGTTACAACAAAGACACATATGATTTCTCACTTTCCAGCACTGTTCCCATCTATTCCCTGCCTGCACAAACTCTTCATCCTACTGATAATGCCACCTTTGACAGTCACAAAACTCTGAGTGCCCCTATAACAATAATGCTTCTTAAGTGCCCACTTAACATTTAATATTGAGTCCCGAAAATGTACAGTTCCTCTATACACAGTATGAGGGACCCACAGCTCCACTATACACAGTATATTTCCCCTACAGCTCCCCTAAATACAGTATGAGTGGCCCACAGTTTCCACATATACAGTGTTATGGGCCCACATTTTCCCTATACACAGTACGATGTGTCCCCAGCTCCTCTATGCACAGTATGAAGGGCCTACAGCTGCCTTATACAGGGTAGGTCCACAGCTGCCCGATATACAGTTTGATGGGCCCACTGCTCCATCAAACACAATATAATGACCCCCACCGTAACACCGACACTATGTAATGACCTTCACACTGTCTAATGGCTCCCACAGTAGCCCCAATACTATATATTGGCCCTCACACTTTATATTAGCCTCTATAGTAGTCTCCACACTGTATGATGGTCCCTAAATTGTATAATGGGGCTCATATTACCTCTCACATTGTATAATGGCCCCACAGAAGTCCCCAATAGAGTTGAGCGACTTTTACTTTTTTAGGATCGAGTCAGGTTTTGCGAAACCCGACTTTCTCAAAAGTCGGGTCAGGTGAAATCGGCCGATTATTGCGAAAAGTCGGGGGTCGACTGAAACACGAAACCCAATGCAAGTCAATGGGGAATCAAAGTCGGCAGTGAGTGGAGGACAGGAAAACACCTACAGTGCCCATTTTAATGCCAAAAACATCAATTCGCATTACTGAAGCTTGTCAATCTTAATTTACTTTATAATAATAGTTAGGCATTGAAAAGAGGGGGTGTTACAGAACCCCCCAGCACCAAGAATGTTATGCAGTATATGTATGTGCCCCTGGACAAGATATTCTCTTTCTGACCTCCCCCACCTTTGTAATTCCCACAGTAAATAGCGGCAGGCTCTGCCCCCCTGCGGCTATTGTAATGTATGTCTGGCCAGCTGTTTTCCTATTCGCCTGTCCTGTGTATCTGTGTTACATATTCTGTGTGCTGAAAATAAAGTGTGTTCTTTTAGACTGGAAATACATGGGGTAGCAGTCAGCTTTTATATGCTCTCACGTAACAAAGGAATTCCAGCCAGCATCCTTCATTCAGAATCCAGAAAAAGCAGCGTGGACCTCCTGAAATACGGGGTGGTACTGAAAGAGGTACCCCAGCTTGTTAGACCCCATTACACTGGTGGCAGACAGCGGGATCTGATACCCCTTCTACAGGAGGAAAGAAATGAATGGAAGACAACTACCAGAAGTTAAAGAGGACTACATTAAAAGATCGGGTGGAAGCCCGATGGTTAATCGCCAGCAACAAAACAAAAGCCGATTTGATAGCAGCCATCATGGAACACGACAGTGCAGCACCCCCCAATGTGAACGTGGAGGAGACTGAATTCCAGAGGGAGGTAAAGAACAGACTGGCGTTCTATGGCCCAAACCCTGCAGTAGAGATCATACGAGAGGTGATGGCCGATGTGCGTACTGATCTGAAGGAAAAGATGGCCGAGCGGACCAGGATAGAGCTGGCCAAGATGGAGATGGCAGAACGGACCAAAGTGGAGCTGGCCAAGATGGAGATGGCAGAGCGGAGAGAGGAGAGTCAGCGAGCAAGGGGAGCTCTGGCTTCCGCCCAGGTACCTTCAACAGTAAGCCACAAAAAGATCCAGTATAATACCTTCCGACAGTTGGGGGAGGCAGAGGAAGACATTGATGGCTTTCTGCAGGACTTTGAGCGGCAGTGTGCCCTTCATCAAGTGAAGCCGGAGGAACAGGTTCAGATTCTGGCCAGCAAGCCAGTTCAAAATTGGTAACGGGAGTACACAGGTGGCATAGCTTTGTTCAGTGGAGGACAACTGTAATGAGTGGCGCAGACAGACTTAGTAGGCCCAAAATAAAAAAGTAGGCTAAATGCAATTCAAAATTGGTAACAGGAGTACACAGGCAGCATTGCTTTGTTCAGTGGAGGAGGACAACTGTAATGAGTGGCTGACAGACAGACACAGGTAGTAGGCCCAAATGATAAAGTAGGCTAAATGCAGTTCAAAAGTGGTAACAGGAGTACACAGGCAGCATAGCTTTGTTCAGTGGAGGACAACTGTAATGAGTGGGCAAGACAGACTTAGTAGGCCCAAAATAAAAAAGTAGGCTAAATGCAGTTCAAAATTGGTAACAGGAGTACACAGGCAGCATTGCTTTGTTCAGCAGAGGACGACTGTAAGGAGTGGCTGACACAGTTACTAGGCCAAAATAAGTAAGTAGGCTAAATGCAGTTCAAAATTGGTAAGAGGACTAAAAAGGCGGCATTGCTTTGTTCAGTGGAGGACAACTGTAATGAGAGGCTGACACAGTTAGTAGGCCCAAAAAAGTAAGTAGGCTAAATGCAGTTCAAAATTGGTAACAGGACTAAACGGGCGGCATTGCTTTATTCAGTGGAGGACAACGGTAATGAGTGGCTGACACAGTTAGTAGGCCAAAATAATAAATTGGGCTAAATGTCTGCCAAAAAATTGATAAATAAACAGGTGGCATAGCTAGGTACAGGGGTGGGCTCCTCTGCTGAGTAGCAGACAGTGGTAGTTGGCGCAAAGTATTAACTGGTCTAAATGGAGGCCAGGGCCCCTGTATATTTTTACTATCGTCTATCATTTCAACAAATTTGTATTGGCAGTGCCATTGAAGGATTTAACAGCACAGACTACACAGTGGTGGAGCAGGGAGAGGTAAGTATTGCAAGTGGTAGAGCACTGTTCGAGCTGGGGGGGAACACTCTCTCGTGGGCGGCGGTACTGGCATAGGGCCCCTCATATTACGACGGTGTGTCTGACGTTGGTTGTGCACCACCACTATCAGAGACACTTCATTGAACTATGAGGGACCCTGTGCCAGTGCCGTCGTCCAAGAGTGGGCACACCCACCTGTCCAGGCAAATGGCACTTGCACGGGTGCTTGCGCCAGGTGGTGACCACGGCCCTGTGGGGGTAGTCAGCCCATTTAGGGAGGTATAAAAATGGCCTATGGTGGACATTCAGCAGCTGCAAATGGAGGAATTGGAGCAGTCAGTAAGAGGAGGCCAAAAGTAAGACATTTTTCAGGCAAGCTACGTGTCAGCAGGGGAAGGTGGGGCAAAATAATTTGAAATCCATGATTGGTTCATTATAATGAAGGTTAGATCATCAACATTTTGGGTAGCCAGATGTGTCCTTTTTTCGGTCAGTATTGAACCAGCAGCACTGAAGACTCTTTCTGATAGCACACTAGCAGCTGGGCAAGCGAGCTCCTGTAATGCATATTCTGCCAATTCAGGCCAGGTGTCTATTTTAGATGCCCAGTAATCAAAGGGGAATGACCTGTAAGGGAGAACATCGATAAGGGAGGAAAAATAGTTCGTAACCATACTGGACAAATGCTCTCTCCTTTCACTTTGAATCGATGCAGCAGTACCTGTCGTGTCTGCGGTCATTGCGAAATCACTCCGCAACCTGGTCATAAAACCCCTCTGTCCAACCCAACTTCAGATTTGTGCACCTCTAACACCTCTGCCATGTTGCCCCCTACAACTCGTGTGAGAACCATCCTCGCCGCTGTGTGCTGGGAATGCCTGAACCGAACGGTCTACAAGAGTTGCTTGTTTGGTAGCCAATATTTGCTCAAAGTTCTCATGTGGCATGATATTTTGTAATTTTCCTTTATATCATGGATCCAGGAGGCAGGCCAACCAGTAATGGTCATCGGTCATCATTTTGATAATGCGGGGATCCCTTGTTAAGATACGCAAGGCATACTCAGCCATGTGGGCCAATGTTCCAGGTGTCAATTCACTGCTTGTGCTGGGTTGAGGAGCACTTTCTTGCAAATCAACATCACTTGTGGCCCGCAAAAACCCTGTACCTGACCTTGCAACGCCACCTGCTTGTATTGCCCCCTGAGAAGCAAACTCCTCCCATAAATATTCATCCCTATCATCCTCCTCCTCCTCCTCTTCATCCGGCACCTCGTCCAGAAGAGTTCCCTGAGCAGACAATGGCTGACTGTCATCAAGGCTTCCCTCCTCCTCGGCTGCAGATGGCAGCTCCTTAATGTGCATCAAACTTTGCATCAGCAGACGCATTAGTGGGATGCTCATGCTTATGATGGCGCCGTCTGCACTTACCAGCCATGTGCATTCCTCAAAACACTGAAGGACTTGACAGAGATCTTGTAGCTTCAACCACTGCACACCAAACAACTCCATGTCTGCCATCCAACTGCCTGCCGGTGTACGTGTATCCTCACACAAATAAATTACAGCACGCCTCTGTTCGCACAGCCTCTGAAGCATGTGCAGTGTGGAGTTCCACCTTGTTGCAACGTCGATTATTAGGCGGTGCTGGGGAAGATTCAGCGATCGCTCATGGTTCAGCATACGGCTGGAGTGTACGGGCGACCGGCGGATGTGCGAGCAAAGTCTTCGCACCTTCAGTAGCAGGGCTGGTAACCCTGGATAATTTTTCAGGAAGCACTGCACCACCAGGTTCAATGTGTGAGCCAGGCAAGGTATATGTTTCAGTTCTGAAAGGGTTATGGCAGTCATAAAATTCCTTCCGTTATCACTGACTACCTTGCCTGCCTCAAGATGTACACTGCTCAGCCATGACTGAGTTTCTTGCTGCAAGTACTCGGCCAGTACTTCCGCGGTGTGTCTGTTGTCACCCAAACACTTCATTTCTAACACAGCCTGCTGACGCTTACCACTAGCTGTTCGATAATGGGACACCTCGTGTGCAACACTGGCAGCTGCGAATGGAGTGGTCGTACGACTGCGCTCTGTGGACGAGCTTTCGCTTCTGGAGGAGGAGTGGCGAACGCCTACAGCCAACTGTTTCCTAGACCGTGGGCTAGGCAGACCTGTCCCCTATGGCTGTTCCCTGTGGACCCTGCATCCACCACATTAACTCAGTGCGCCGTGATGGACACGTAACGTCCCTGGCCATGCCTACTGGTCCATGCATCTGTTGTGAGGTGCACCTTTCCACTGACTGCCTCAGCGCATGGACAATGCGATCTTTCACATGCTGGTGGAGGGCTGGGATGGCTTTTCTCGCAAAGAAGTGTCGACTAGGTAGGTCATAGCGTGGTACTGCGTAGGCCATCAGTTCTTTGAAAGCTTCGCTTTCAAGCAACCGGTAGGGCATCATCTCTAACGAGATTAGTCTAGCAATGTGTGCGTTCAAACCCTGCATACGCGGATGAGAGGATGAGTACTTTCTTTTCCTAATGAGAGTCTCTTGTAGGGTGAGCTGGACTGGAGAGCTGCATATGGTGGAACTAGCGGGGGTGGTGGTGGACATGGTAGATTGAGAGAGGGTTGGTGATGGTATTCTTGATGTTGGCCTACATACAGTGTTTCCTACCAAGAACCTTGTGATTCCCTGACTGCTTTGGCCTTGCGACGATACCTCCACATTTGCTGCTGGTGGTGTCCTAACCGGTGGGCTTACAGTGAGGGAAGCAATGTAGCGTTGCTGACTAACTTCATTCTGAGCAGGTGCACCAACGGCACGGGACGTTTGGTTGTTAGTCCAGGCTTGCAAGTGCATGCTGGTTAAATGTCTAAGCATGCACGTTGTATTTAAATTTTGGAGATTCTTCCCTCTGCTAAAGGTCTTTGAGCATTTATTACAGATAACTTTGCACTGATCATTCGGATCTTGGTTAAAAAATTGCCACACTACACACTTCCTACTATGGAACACCTTTTCAGGCATTGCACGCTGTGCTACTTTCACCGGATGGCCACGCTGTCCTAAAAATGTTTTTGTTCTTGACAAACGTTTTTGGCCAGATACGGGCCTGCCAGATGAAAGCTGTTGCGATGTAGATGGCTCCTCCTCCGCTTCTGAGCTACTGGCAGCGGCACCCTCTTCCCCCAATGGCTGCCAATCTGGGTCAACAACTGGGTCATCTATCACCTCCTCTTCAATGTCATGTGCACCTTCCTCTGTGTCACCGTGTAAGGTGCTATAGCATTTTTGACGGGGCACCATAGTCTCATCAGGGTCAGATTCTGGCTCAGTACACTGCGAGGGCAATGTAGTGATCTGAGTCAATGGAACAGCATAAAAATCTACCTGTGGCTGTGCATTAGTGCACTCTATGTCCGATTCATCTTGTAATGGGCTGTTAACAATTTCACTTTCAAATCCAGGCACGGTATGTGTAAAGAGCTCCATGGAGTAAACTGTAGTGTCGCCTGCCGCATCCTTCACTTTTGGTTTTAGTGAAGGACACAAGGAAGCTTCTTGTTCCTGACCGGGAGCATCCACTGACGACTCGCTGCTTTTATATTTCGAACTTTCTGAAGAGGAGGCGAAAGAGCTAGAGGCTGAGTCAGCAAGGAAAGCCAACATTTTTCCTGCTGCTCCGGCTTTAAAAGCTGTTTTCCTACTCCCAGATAAGGGAGCCTTCGAGGCCTTGTGTAGCCAGATGATCATGCTGGCTCAACACCTCGAGCCTTTGGTGCTATTTTGCTTTTCCCACTACCACCAGATGCTCCACCACCACCATCAGTACCAGCTGGCAACGACCGCCCACGGCCTCTTCCACCAGACCTCCTCATTTTTGGGAAAATCTAACCAAAATAACAACTGTTATGTGGTACTGTAAAACAAGGTAGAAGGTGTATATAAACTTGTTGAGAATTTAAATCTCCCTTTTCTGGGGGGGAGACTGAACCAAAACTCAGGCCATGTGTATAACACTACACAATGTAAGTGGCAGAACGTGGCTGGCTGATATACGACAAACTAACAGAACTGACGTAGATCCACTTTGTGACAATTTAAATCTCCCTTTTTTGGGGGGGAGACTGCACCAAAACTAAGGCCCAGTGCATAACACTACACAATGTAAGTGACTGAACGTGGCTGGAAGATATACGACAAACTAACAGAACTGACGTAGATCCGCTTAGTGATAATTTAAATCTCCCTTTTTTGGGGGGAAGACTGCACCAAAACTCAGGCCCAGTGTATAACACTACACAATGTAAGTGGCAGCAGACGGACTATAAAGAGGGGGTATGTAAGAGCGAAACATACAAGTAGGAATGATCTTTTGGTAGAAAGAGATAAGACTGGGAGAACAACATGGGATAATCAGCCTAGGTTTATATCTACCTATAACCACAGATGGGAAGAGATGAGGAGGGTGTTAGATAAACACTGGTCCGTTCCATCAACCGATCCCCTGCTCAAGAACTGTTTATCGGCACGACCTCTCATGACAGCTCGTAGGTGTAATAATGTCAAAGATATCTTAGTACACAGTCACTACGTGGCGAAAACCCAGGACCCATTCAAAGCTGGGAAACAAAAAAATGGTTTCTTCCCTTGTGGTGACTGCCTGGCCTGCAGGAATATGGTTAGATCCTCCACATTTATTTCATCTGACGGTGTACGTGAATTCAGGAACAAATACCATATTACATGCAGCACGACTTATGTCGTATATTATGCGACTTGTACGTGCAAACTTATTTACATCGGCCTAACATCAAGAGAGTTACGTGTTCGTGTACGTGAACACGTACGTGATATCAAGGCAGCTAGAGAGGAGGAGGACATTGAGAATTTGAAACCAATTCCGAAACACTTTCGGAAACATCATAATTGTAATCCCAGGGATCTTAAAGTTTGGGGAATTGAGAAGATCCATACAGGCATAAGAGGTGGTGACGCCAAACAACAACTGGCCCAACGCGAATGCCGCTGGATTGCAGTTTTACACACACTTGCTCCAGCGGGTCTTAACGAACAGCTTAGTTTTGGTTCCTTTTTATAGTATTTGTCTCCGGCCGTTTTATATGTATGTTATTTATTTGGTGTTGTGTGTTGTCTTCTGTTATTTGTAAGTATTTTTAATTATTATTTTTCTTCTATACTTTTTTTAGTTTCAATTTATTAATATTTACCATGCAATTCGGTGTGCCATTGGGTGGAGTTTGTGCACCTCAGTGAAATCCATCGGGGCTCATCCCTGGACATTTTGCATCTGTCTTCTCTGACGTCCTTGATATCACAGCACTTATGGAAAAAAGAAAAAAGAAAAAAAGGAAAAAAAACTTTTTTCACTTTTATGTTTTTCATTATTTATATTCTGCATTTATTATTGCGGCTCATTTTTATCACCATATGTACTGTGCTGTATGTTCTTAATGTGGTGTAAAGTATTATATGTGGTACTAATTACATGTCATATTGTGTCTTTTACTATGTGATATTGAATGTTTTGCACTTTTCATGCACCTGTGTATATAGTTCAGCTCCTCTATGGGCTTCTTATTAATCTATGATTATATTAAGAATTATTGTTAGACGTAATTTTAATACATTGATCACACTGTATTCAATCACGGCTATAGGGCATGCAGGAGAGGACATAGTTGTTTAAGGGTTAATTGGTTTTTGAGGTACTTTCGGCTCCGGCTTTTTCTTTATCTGTTAGTTCCGCCCACATGGAGTCACATGACTTTCCTTGTAGCAGCACAGCTCCACTGTGCGCATGTCTGCTGACGTCCGAGGTTCGGGGCATTGTGGGCGGCGCCGCTTGATGACGCGAGCGGCTCAGTGACGTCAGTGCGACGGAACTGGCTGCGGCGCAATCTTGGATGCCGCCTGGGGATGCAATTCCCGGCCGGACGAGCGGCGACATGCGCCGCATCAGGTGGAAATCATCGTAGCTGATTACGTACATTTATATGGCACACCTAGGACATGTAGCAACACTGCCCCCTGACGAAGCTGACGCGAAACGCGCGTTGGGGCCACCACGTGGGTCATCCTGGTTACCAACCTTTGGGTAAGGATCAATAAGATCTGTTTATGGTGTCTTTCTTTTCCCCTTCTCCTTGGCTTTTGATTATTGACCGGATGTAGTGGTCACTTAGCCTGTGCGCAGGGCTATTTACATGTATACATAGCCATTAAGTATAGACTTATAGGGGTACTCTTATACTATCTGGTCCTTTTCCCGATTACTTTGTGGCACTATGCACTTTATTAATATTAAATTGGTATCAGGATTACCTACGTGGTGTCTAATTCCATCTTTTGCTACCATTCATTTTCCTTTTCAGTTATATGTTATGTTTAATTGAATTATGATTTTTGTATATTTTTCTGGCTATGGTTGCCAATTGTTGTAAAGAATAAAACTTGATTTTTGGACTTTAACTCCATTGTTTTTTTCTTATTGGTGTATATAAACTTGTTGAGAATTTAAATCTCCCTTTTCTGGGGGGGAGACTGAACCAAAACTCAGGCCATGTGTATAACACTACACAATGTAAGTGGCAGAACGTGGCTGGCTGATATACGACAAACTAACAGAACTGACGTAGATCCACTTTGTGATAATTTAAATCTCCCTTTTTTGGGGGGAAGACTGCACCAAAACTCAGGCCCAGTGTATAACACTACACAATGTAAGTGGCAGAACGTGGTTGGAAGATATATGAAAAAATACAAGGACTGTAGTACAATTTCAATCTCCCTACAATGATCTCAGGACAAGTATGGCAGCAATAAAAAGGACTGCTGCACACAAAAGTGTAGACAAATAAACAAGATAACTGTGCAGAAAGGAGCAACATGATTTTTGCTTTTAAAAAAGCAGTTGGTTTGCACAGCGGCATACAAACAGCAATGCAGCTATCAGGGAGCCTTATTAGGCAGCCTAATAAGCTACAGAGATGATGCACAAAAATATAATCTCCACTGTCCCTGCAAAGAAAAGGTGGTGTTGGACAGTGGAAATCGCTAAAGCACAAGCAGTTTCGGGGCTTAATCTTCCCTCCCTAACAATATATCCCTTCTTCTGATGCAGCTGCAGCAACCTCTCCCTATGCTACGATCGGCAGAAGTAAGATGGCGGTCGGCGTGCATGCCCCTTTATAGCCCCCAGAAAGCAAGCCAATCACTGTCATGCCCTTCTTTAAGATGGTGGGGACCGAGACCTATGTCATCACGCTGCCCACACTCTGTGCCCTCCTTCATTGGCTGAAAAATGGCGCTGAAAACGTCATACGAAACGCGACTTTGGCGCGAAGATCGCCGACCTCATGGCCGATCCCACACTAGGATCGGGTCAGGTTTCACGAAACCCGACTTTGCCGAAAGTTGGTGATTTTTTAATTTGTCCAATCTGTTTCGCTCAACCCTAGTCCCCACACTTTATATTAGCTCCCACACTGTATGAGGGCCTCTCACAGTAGTCCCCATATTAACCCCCAAGCTGTATGATGGCCCTCTCATTAACTCCCAAACTGTATAATGGCCCCAACATTTTTCCACACATTGTGTAATGGCCCCCTCACTATATGGGGGCTCCTTGAAATTTTATTCACATTGGACTAATTGGATTGTGAATATAATGTAATTCTTGTTGCCTACCTCTCTTGAGTGCTGAGTTCTACTTCTGTTAACATTTAATTAAGACCCCTGAGTCCCCCATGTACATATAGTAATAATGGCCCATGAGTCCCCTATGTACAGTAATAATGGCCCATGAGTCCCCCGATGTACAGTAATGCCCACTGAGTTCCCCCATGTACAGTAATACTGTCCCGAGTCCTCCCATGTACAGTAATAATATCAGTGATGGGAGCAGGCGGACATGTCACCGCAGGTATACAACTTGCAGTCTGTGTTGACTGCACTCTTTCGGCTTCTCTCAATTCTTTTTAATTGAAAGACGCCTAACGTATCTAGGCGGTCTGTGCAAATAGCAAACATGCACCTGCATGACCGCCTGATCGCACCTTATCGGACTCATGGCAGCAGGCGCACTGCACCTTGTCATGATTTGGCATTCTGCAGTCACATAGATTAACTGCAGACTTTTATCCCAAGCCGAGACTACCTCTTTAAAGGAAGCCTGACAGGTGATACAGGCTATTCAAACTATATGTGGATCGCCCCCCAGTAGGGCAGTGGGGTACTTGGATCTGGGCCCTTCGGTTCTCGAGGGAGATGTCACGGTGGCTGACCCGGTCCGTGGCCCTAGGGGACGTCCGTTAAGAAATGGGGGGAAATGTCTTTAAAGGGATAATGTTCATGACGCCACCTGTGGTATTCGGTCAGGGTGACCGACGCTGCTTAGGGGTCCGCTGGGGTGATGTTATGGCAGTTAGATGGTGTACCTTCCCACAGGTGAAGTATGTCCCCAGGGGTTCCCAGAGTGTAGATGGTGATGGTGTGAGGCGCAGAGAAAAACAAGGACACAAGGTTGCAGTCTCTTTACCTTTTTACTGACGGCTTCAGCATCCACAGTCCAGAGCACCAGATCACAGGGCAGGCGGAGTCCGGCCGGTCTGAAGGCAATTCCTGAGTCCCCTTATCCAGGTGGAAATCAGTAGCCTTCCTCTAGCGTCTGAGTGTTGTAGTCCCTCCCTGCTGAGCTTCTCGGTGAGATCCTCACAACTGTTGTTGGTGTTCTAGATGTTAAGTATTTCTCTCTGTCCCCCAGATGGATAGGAACCACCCGTATGACTGATGGCCTGAGGCTTTTTACAGGGACCCTATCACGCCCCAGCCCCCACAAGTTGCCACCGTGCCTCCTGGGTATAAGGTCGGGCAGCCAACGTGGTATTAACTGTCCTGCCAGTCTCTGAAGTAATGCGTAGAGATCCTTACTCTCTCAGTGTTCTGGCTACCGGATTCTGCGCCTCAGAAAGGAGGCAGCCTTTTACAGGGCAGAACTCCTCCTGGTTTCCTCTTCTTTTGCTATGACTTCGTTTCTCACCCGCTACAACACAATTCTCTTCGAGTCCTTTCTTAGGATGCTGCCGCACGTGGGGCAGGCGCAGCTCCTTGGCCTTCTATCTAGGCTTCTGACAGGATCCCACCCCTGTTAGGGACCACTCTGTCTGCAGCTCTTAGATGTTCCTCCTTCCCCCTGTCTGCCTGACAGGTCCTGTCTGGGTGAAGCCTAGTCTACTTCTGCCTAACTTTCTATCCAGCCCACCAGTTTTACCTAATTGTGAAGTGTGCCCTAATAGATAGGAGCAAAGCTCCCCCTGGTGGACTGGAGTGTGAAGTGTGGTGTATGGTTTGTGATACCTGGTAGGAAGATTTCCTTTATTGCCATCAGACGTAACATCACTCCCCCTGGTGGAAGAACAACATTACTGCAACGACCAGGACCCTGGGGCGCTGCACTTGCAGCGTGTATCAGGCCCCAGCTGTAGTGTCTCACCAGGTATGTTTGTCTCAGTAAAGCTGCGGCGTTTCAGAGAAAAACATACTAATAGCAAACGGCGCTGTGCACTAGTCTTACAGACAGGTCCCTGGCAGCTTCTCCCCACCCGCTGACAGTGCGGTGCTGTGCACGAGTCCTACAGACAGGTCCCTGGTGCCTTCTCCTCACACACTGACAGTGCGGTGCTGGGCACTAGTCCTACAGACAGGTCCCTGGCGGCTTCTCTTCGCCTGCTGACAGTGACTGACAAATGTCATCCTACGTTGGCGTATAACAGAGACTTGTCAGTCACTGTCAGCAACCGGAGAGAAGCCGCCGGGGACCTGTCTGTAGGACTAGTGCCAAGCACCGCACTGTCAGTGTGCATTAGAGAAGTTAGCCAGTGGTTTGTTCTCATGGAAAACGAGTACTGCAAAGTGGAATTACACTTAACGATAAAGGGCAATAAGATACCCAGTGGACCAGGTATAGTATTTCATGGCTGCATAGGGCTTCTCTCTCAATGAGGAACTGAGAGAACAGGTATCCTGACAATGAATCGGAGCGATAGGTGATCGTTCTAGTTGTAAATGAAACCTTCTGACGTAGGAGCACAGGGAAGCCTTACAACAAGATAAGATGCTAGTGGAATTTACAGGGCAGCCCAACGTGTTCGGAAGGCTGTACTGCACACAGAGAGCACTGTTAAGGGCTAATTGAAAATATCAGCTTTCTTTAGTTGGCAGCATTCGTGGATTTACCATACAGTAGCCAATTGTTTTTTCTACCAAGCTGTGAAATTCTAAATCTATATTCGTAATTTAAATGTAGGAAAATCTTATAAAACATGCATATCTTTGGAAAGCGGAAATAAACCGGAAATCCTGGAGGAAACCCACACAAACACAAAGAGATCATACAAACTTCTTGCAGATTTCGTCCCTGGTGAAATTAGAACTCAAGCGCCCTGCCTGCAAGGCAACAGTGCCCAGTTAAGATGTCAGCAAAACTGCAGCGTATTTGGTAAATAAAAGAATATCATTACTCATATTCTCATAGCCTATACAGTCATGTTATCTCTTTGATGGAGTTAATTAAACTGAAAGATTCTCTTTACAATGAACCTCACAGTTGTTTCATGAATCAGACACTGGCTCTGTAATTTCAGTAAGGTGTGTCTTATTCTGCAACGCTGCAGTGTTGCAGAGAAAATACACAATTACAAGCCGGCTGGGGACCATGCAGCTTCTGTGACTTGTCGAAGAGACCAGTTTCTGTCTATTTCTCCACACCCCGCTCCTCTTCAGTTGTCACACCGTTGCCGCCGCTTGCTGTATCCTCTCATACTTACCCATCCTCGGCGTCCCGGCGCGGCTCCTCTTCTGCAGCGTCTTCCCTTCGGCGTCCGCTCCCGCCTCCTGCTGCTCGTTCCCTGTGCCTATGGTCATCTGTGCATTCTAGTGCCCTAGGCTGCCCTTGGTCTCTGTGCATTCTCGTGCTCTCTGACTTTTGGTTTCTGTCTCCGTCTCTCCAGTACCCTGCTCGTTCCTGTGTTCCTGCGTTGTTCCTGCCAGCCACTACATCTCTGAGTATGTCCTATTTTGATTCTCAAAATCGGACCAGAAATATACATGCTCTGAGTTTCACAGATCTCATTCTCAGATCAATGATTTGCAGGGATACATGAATGGATCTATGAAAGTCTATGAATCTGTGTGCTGTCCGATAAGTAATCAGGCAGCACACAGACAATTCACGCTAATATGAGAATGGAGTCTAAGGGAGGTTGTTTTAAAAACAACAGAATTACTCCACGTCATAAAATTCAAATACAGAATAAATATTTGCTTACACTGACAGCTGACATCTTGTCTGATTAGTATTCTGTTGTTTCTTCTCCATCTGATCAGACCTTCATGCTGACATCTCCCAGCCACAACTTGTCTTGTAACACTGGTCACCGCAGCCCTGAAAATAACAAGGTCACGCATATTGTATTTGTGCATTGGTCTCCAGAATAAAAAATCCCCAACACTGCGCCCCAGAATACAAATATGTATTCCCACCAGCAACATACCAATAGCCATGGATCATTCAAAATATAAACTAATTAAAGGGAACCTGTCACCCCGTTTTTTCAAGAAGTGCTAAAAATAGCGTTAAATAGGGGCAGAGCTGGGCTTTACATTAGTGTATTTTGGAGCCTTTATTCCCCACCTATGCTGCCGAAATACCTTTGTACAGTCGCTGTCTTGGGCTGTCACTCACGCTGGTCAGGTCATATGGGCGTGGTGACAGCGCTGTTTCTCCCCCAGATCTCCGTTGGTGGCGTTCAGGAAAATGGCCGCGGGATGCCGCGCGTGCGCAGATGGAGATCGCGGCGGCCATTTTCCTGCAGCCCGCGGCCATTTTCCTCAAGCCCCGGGAAGCCGAGAAGAACCATCTGCGCACGCGCGGCCTCACAAAGATGGCCGCGCCCACCGATAAACGGCTGAATAGCGCAGATCGCGCTATTTTCCTTGAAGCTGCGCAGTGGATTCGCCACTTGGACATGCGCACACCACTACGCCACCAACGGAGATCTGGGGGAGAAACAGCGCTGTCACCACGCCCATATGACCTGACCAGCGTGAGTGACAGCCCAAAACGGCGACTTTACATAGGTATTTCGGCAGTATAGGTGGGGAATAAAGGCTCCAAAATACACTAATGTAAAGCCCAGCTCTGCCCCTATTTAACGCTATTTTTAGCTCTTTTTGAAAAAACGGGGTGACAGGTTCCCTTTAACCCCTTTACCCCCAAGGGTGGTTTGCACGTCAATGACCAGGCCAATTTTTACAATTCTGACCACTGTCCCTTTATGAGGTTATAACTCCGAAATGCTTCAACGGATCCTGGTGATTCTGACATTGTTTTCTCGTGACATATTGTACTTCATGATAGTGGTAAAATTTCTTTGATAGTACCTGCGTTTATTTGTGAAAAAAACGGAAATTTGGCGAAAATTTTGAAAATTTCGCAATTTTCAAACTTTGAATTTTTATGCAATTAAATCACAGAGATATGTCACACAAAATACTTAATAAGTAACATTTCCCACATGTCTCCTTTACATCAGCATAATTTTGGAACCAATTTTTTTTTTTGTTAGGGAGTTATAAGGGTTAAAAGTTGACCAGCAATTTCTCATTTTTACAACACCATTTTTTTTTAGGGACCACGTCTCATTTGAAGTCATTTTGAGGGGTCTATATGATAGAAAATGCCCAAGTGTGACACCATTCTAAAAACTGCACCCCTCAAGGTGCTCAAAACCACATTCAAGAAGTTTATTAACCCTTCAGGTGTTTAATAGGAATTTTTGGAATGTTTAAATAAAAATGAACATTTAACTTTTTTACACAAAAAATTTACTTCAGCTCCAATTTGTTTTATTTTACCAAGGGTAACAGGAGAAATTGGACCCAAAAAGTTGTTGTCCAATTTGTCCTGAGTACGCTGATACCCCATATGTGGCAGTAAACCACTGTTTGGGCGCATGGGAGAGCTCGGAAGGGAAGGAGCGCAGTTTGACTTTTCAATGCAAAATTGACAGAAATTGAGATGGGACGCCATGTTGCGTTTGGAGAGCCACTGATGTGCCTAAACATTGAAACCCCCCACAAGTGACACCATTTTGGAAAGTAGACCCCCTAAGGAACTTATCTAGAGGTGTGGTGAGCACTTTGACCCACCAAGTGCTTCACAGAAGTTTATAATGCAGAACCGTAAAAATAAAAAATCATATTTTTTCACAAAAATTATATTTTTGCCCCCAATTTTTTATTTTTCCAAGGGTAAGAGAAGAAATTGGACCTCAAAAGTTGTTGTCCAATTTGTCCCGAGTACGCTGATACCCCATATGTGGCAGTAAACCACTGTTTGGGCGCATGGGAGAGCTCGGAAGGGAAGGAGCGCCGTTTGACTTTTCAATGCAAAATTGACAGGAATTGAGATGGGACGCCATGTTGCGTTTGGAGAGCCACTGATGTGCCTAAACATTGAAACCCCCCACAAGTGACACCATTTTGGAAAGTAGACCCCCTAAGGAACTTATCTGGATGTGTGGTGAGCACTTTGACCCACCAAGGGCTTCACAGAAGTTTATAATGCAGAGCCATAAAAATAAAACAAAATTTTTTTCCCACAAAAATTATTTTTTAGCCCCCAGTTTTGTATTTTCCCTAGGGTAACAGGAGAAATTGGACCCCAAAAGTTGCTGTCCAATTTGTCCTGAGTACGCTGATACCCCATATGTGGGGGGGAACCACCGTTTGGGCGCATGGGAGGGTTCGGAAGGGAAGGAGCGCCATTTGGAATGCAGACTTAGATGGAATGGTCTGCAGGCGTCACATTGCGTTTGCAGAGCCCCTAATGTACCTAAACAGTAGAAACCCCCCACAAGTGACACCATTTTGGAAAGTAGACCCCCTAAGGAACTCATCTTGATGTGTTGTGAGAGCTTTGAACCCCCAAGTATTTCACTACAGTTTATAACGCAGAGCCATGCAAATAAAAAATATTTTTTTTTCCACAAAAATTATATTTTAGCCCCCAGTTTTGTATTTTTCCAAGGTTAGCAGGAGAAATTGGACCCTAAATGTTGTTGTCCAATTTGTCCTGAGTACGCTGATACCCGATATGTGGGGGGGAACCACCGTTTGGGCGCATGGGAGGGCTCGGAAGAGGAGCATCATTTGGAATGCAGACTTAGATAGATTGGTCTGCAGGCGTCACATTGCGTTTGCAGAGCCCCTAATGTACCTAAACAGTAGAAACCCCCCACAAGTGACCCCATATTGGAAACTAGACCCCTCAATGAACTTATCTAGATGTGTTGTGAGAACTTTGAACCCCCAAGTGTTTCACTACAGTTTATAACGCAGAGCCGTGAAAATAAAAAATCTTTTTGTTTTCCCACAAAAATTATTTTTTAGCCCCCAGTTTTGTATTTTCCCAAGGGTAACAGGAGAAATTGGTCCACAAAAGTTTTTGTCCAATTTGTCCTGAGTACGCTGATACCCCATATGTTGGGGTAAACCCCTGTTTGGGCACACAGGAGAGCTCGGAAGGGAAGGAGCACTGTTTTACTTTTTCAACGCAGAATTGGCTGGAATTGAGATCGGACGCCATGTCGTGTTTGGAGAGCCCCTGATGTGCCGAAACAGTGGAAACCCCCCAATTATAACTGAAACCCTAATCTAAACACACCCCTAACCCTAATTCCAACGGTAACCCTAACCACACCTCTAACCCTGACACACCCCTAACCCTAATCCCAACCCTATTCCCAACTGTAAATGTAATCTAAACCCTAACCCTAACTTTAGCCCCAACCCTAACTGTAGCCCCAACCCTAACCCTAACCCTAGCCCTAACCCTAACCCTAGCCCTAACCCTAGCCCTAACCCTAGCCCTAGCCCTAGCCCTAGCCCTAACCCTAGCCCTAGCCCTAACCCTAGCCCTAACCCTAGCCCTAATGGGAAAATGGAAATAAATACATTTTTTTTATTTTTCCCTAACTAAGGGGGTGATGAAGGGGGGTTTGATTTACTTTTATAGCGAGTTTTTTAGCGGATTTTTATGATTGGCAGCCGTCACACACTGAAAGACCCTTTTTATTGCAAAAAATATTTTTTGCAATACCACATTTTGAGAGCTATAATTTTTCCATATTTTGGTCCACAGAGTCATGTGAGGTCTTGTTTTTTGCGGGACGAGTTGACGTTTTTATTGAAAACATTTTTGGGCATGTGACATTTTTTGATCGCTTTTTATTCCGATTTTTGTGAGGAAGAATGACCAAAAGCCAGCTATTCATGAATTTCTATTGGGGGAGGCGTTTATACCGTTCCGCGTTTGGTAAAATTGATAAATCAGTTTTATTCTTCGGGTCAGTACGATTACAGCGATACCTCATTTATATCATTTTTTTATGGTTTGGCGCTTTTATACGATAAAAACTATTTTACAGAAAAAATAATTATTTTTGCATCGCTTTATTCTCAGGACTATAACTTTTTTATTTTTTTGCTGATGATGCTGTATGGCGGCTCTTTTTTTGCGGGACAATATGACGCTTTCAGCGGTACCATGGTTATTTATATCTGTCCTTTTGATCGCGTGTTATTCCACTTTTTGTTCGGCGGTATGATAATAAAGCGTTGTTTTTTGCCTCGTTTTTTTTTTTTTTTCTTACGGTGTTTACTGAAGGGGTTAACTAGTGGGACAGTTTTATAGGTCGGGTCGTTACGGACGCGGCGATACTAAATATGTGTACTTTTATTGTTTTTTTTTTTTTATTTAGATGAAGAAATGTATTTATGGGAATAATATTTTTTTTTTTTTTCATTATTTTGGAATATTTTTTTTTATTTTTTTTTACACATTTGGAAATATTTTTTTTTACTTTTTTACTTTGTCCCAGGGGGGGACATCACAGATCAGTGATCTGACAGTTTGCACAGCACTCTGTCAGATCACTGATCTGACATGCAGCGCTGCAGCCTTCACAGTGCCTGCTCTGAGCAGGCTCTGTGAAGCCACCTCCCTCCCTGCAGGACCCGGATCCGCGGCCATCTTGGATCCGGGGCTGGAGGGAGCAGGGAGGGAGGTGAGACCCTTGCAGCAACGCGATCACATCGCGTTGCTCCGGGGGTCTCAGGGAAGCCCGCAGGGAGCCCCCTCCCTGCGCGGTGCTTCCCTGCACCGCCGGCACATCGCGATCATCTTTGATCGCGGTATGCCAGGGGTTAATGTGCCGGGGGCGGTCCGTGACCGCTCCTGGCACATAGTGCCGGATGTCAGCTGCGATAAGCAGCTGACACCCGGCCGCGATCGGCCGCGCTCCCCCCGTGAGCGCGGCCGATCGGCTATGACGTACTATCCCGTCCAGGGTCAGATAAGCCCAGGGCACCTCGACGGGATAGTACGTCTAAGGTCACAGAGGGGTTAACCAGAACTGTGCCCCCTGTGACAGTCACTGGTGAAGGGATGGGGTGGAGATACGTGTCACTGCGCATGATTGCGTCAGTGATGTGAAACCAGAGTAGCTTCCTCCAGAACACTACATATTGAGAGGATTAAATGAGAGTTATGTTATTTATGGGTTGGTTTTAGTGGACCTCCATTGAGCAGGTGGGAAGGAGTCTACCGTATCTCAACCATATCTCCACCTGCAGTATCCTGACAGGACCTGTGTGATGTCGACATCATGTGATCAATCACATGATGGAGGAGCCACATGGTCTGGGCTTAAATGGCTGACTGCCAGAGCTTTCAGTGTTCAGTGATTGCCTGGAAAGAGAACACATCAGGAAGTTGTGTGCTCAATCTGAACCAGGGACATTGCTGCCTTTTTTGTTTCTTTGCTTTGCTGTTTTGCCCAGAGGGCCGTGTTTCCTTTCCCAGCTTGGTTTATGCTGCTACAATAAACCAAGCCTTTTCTTAAAGAGACAGTGTTCCAGTTATACCTCTGTCGAGCTGAGTGAGCCGCTCTACCACAGGTGGTGTTAGAAGTGTGTGTAGTTTCCCAGAGAACACGTGTGGTGGCCACAAGCCAGCATAGATGTCAAGATGACCAGTAAGTTGCTTATACAACAAATGCAGCAGCATCAATAACACCAGCAGCAGATTGACTTACTGGCAGAGGCAGTTCGTGGAAGGCCGACAGCCCCTCCCCCAAGTCCAGGTGACGACACATACATCCGGAAGACAGTAATAATAATAATAATTTTTATTTATATAGCGCCAACATATTCCGCAGCACTTTACAATTAAGTGGGGACATGTACAGACAATAAATTCAGTACAAGTTAAGACAATTTAAACAGTGACATTAGGGGTGAGGTCCCTGCTCGCAAGCTTACAATCTACAAACGGTAAGATGAGCCATGCAAAAAATGACCCCTGGTGATGTGGAGGCCTTTTTGACGGTGTTCAAGTAACATTAGGGGTGAGGTCCCTGCTCGCAAGCTTACAATCTACAAACGGTAAGATGAGCCATGCAAAAAATGACCCCTGGTGAGGTGGAGGCCTTTTTGACGGTGTTTAAGTGGGTGGCAGATCTTGAGAAGCTGCCACCAGAGCAGTGGGCGGAAGTGTTGGCCTCCTATTTGACAGGTGAGCCCCAGAAGGCCTATTATGATTTGGCCCTGCAGGATGTGCAGGAGTATGCCAAACTAAAAACTGAAATTTTGGATCATGACAGTACCCTCCTCTCAGCAGGGGGCCACCAGACCCCCAGGTTTCCCAGGATACCGAGCATGAAAGGCCCGGACCAACCAATCCACATGGACCGACCGCGCCGGAACCCATGACCAGTCCTCAGGACCATAACCCCTCCAATGAACCAGATATTGAAGTGAACGGCGGACCATGCGAGAATCCACAACACGTTCCACCTCATACTCAGTCTTACCATCCACTGAGACAGGCGGCAAGTGAGACAAAGACCCCCCTAATGGAGACCCCAACGGCTTTAAAAGAGCTTTATGGATCACATTGGGGATCCGTAGAGATGGAGGAAGGTGCAAACAGAAAACCACAGGATTGACCACTTCCATAATCTCATAAGGGCCAATCAACTTAGGCCCCAACTTAGCAGAAGGAACCTTAAGTCTTATATTCCTGGTAGACAACTAGACCTTATCCCCAACCCAGAATATAAGCCCCACAGATCCTTTTATGCCAGCAAAAAATTTATATTTGCCCTGAGCCTCCCCAATGTTCCTCTGGACCTCCATCCACACCTCCCCCAACCGCTGGATCACCAAATCCGCCCCAGGACATCCGGAATCCAGTCGGGAAAATTTCCCAAAATGAGGGTGAAAACCATAATTCCAGAAAAAAGGGGAGGTGCCCGTGGACTGATTAATATGGTAGTTAAAAGCAAATTCAGCCAAAGGCAAAGAAGAACACCAATCATTCTGCCAAGCTTTGGTCAGACATCGCAAAATTTGTTCCAGAGACTGATTGGTCCTCTCAGTCTGACCATTAGTCTCCGGATGGTAAGCGGACAAAAAGGTTAAACAAATGTCCAACCTTTTACAAAAAGATCTCCAAAATGTGGAAGCAAACTGTACACCCCTATCCGAAACCACACTCCAAGGCACACTATGCAACCGCACCACATGTTTGACAAACAATTTAGATAACATTTCAGCATTGGGCAAACCTGTCAAAGGCACAAAATGCACCTGCTTACTAAATCTGTCCACAACCACGCAAATGACAGTACTACCATCGGAAGGAGGAAGATCGGTGATAAAAATCCATGGACAGATAAGTCCATGATCTATCTGGAATTGGCATTGGCACCAATTTACCGGCCGGCCAGTTATGGGAGTTTTTAGCTCGAGCACATACCTCACAAGCAGACACAAATCTCACAACATCCAAGGCCAAAGGGGACCACCAAAAGAACCTAGCAATGGCTCGCCAAGTGGCCGAGATTCCAGGATGCCCACTCAGGGCCGAGTCTTGGAACTCCCAGTGCACCCTGAGATGAAATTGCACAGGCACAAAAAGCTTACTAAATAGGCCTCGATGGAGGAGCAAGAGACTGAGCCTCACGAATCTCCTGGTCTAATGCTTAAGAAACCCCAGCCACTACTACACCATGTTGAAGAATGGAGGAAGGAGGTGATATTGGGTCCAAACTACGAGATAAGGCATCCGCCTTGATATTTTTGGAACCCAGCCAAAAGGTGATAGAGAACTGGAATCGTAAAAAAAAAAACAGTGACCATCTCGCAAAAAAAGTGACCATCTCACCTGCCTAGGAGTCAACCTTTTGGCAGACTCAATGTAAGCCAGATTCTTGTGATCCATAGCTACAGTGATTCGATGGACCGCTCCCTAAAATAAAATGCCTCCATTCTTCGAAAGCCAGTTTAATGGCTAGTAGCTACCGGTTACCGAGATCATAATTCCTTTCTGCAGGAGAGAACTTCTTTGAGAAGAAAGCACAGGGTCTTAAATTGGTTAAAGTGGTGGGTCCCTGAGACAATACCGCCCCCACCTCCACTTCAGAGGCATCCACCTCAATAATAAATGGTTCAGATGGATCCGGTTGGATCAATACGGGGCGGACATGAAACACTTCTTTAACTAAGAGAACGCCGTTATAGCTGAGGCTGACCAATTCTTGATATCAGCCCTTTTTTGAGTCAGATCAGTGAGGGGTTTGACCATCTGAGAGAACCCCCTTATGAACTTCCGATCATAATTATCAAACCCTAAGAAACGATGAAGACCTTTCAAGTCTCTGGGTTGTACCCAATCCACAATGGCCTGAACCTTTCTAGGGTCCATACGAAAACCTCCAGCAGACAAGATGAAACCCAGAAAGGACAGTTCCTGAACAAAAAATGAACACTTCTCCAGTTTAGCAAAAAGAGAGTTCTCCCAGAGCCTCCGGAAAACTGCATGAAGGTGGCCCATGTGAGCCTGTTTATCAACCGAGTAAATTAGGATATCGTCCAGATAAACCACCATAAAGAGCCCAATAAAGTCAGAGAAAACATCTACTATATAATTGTCTAAGGGTCACTTCCGTCTTTCTGTCTGTCACGGCTATCCCAAGTCGCTGATTGATCGCGGCAAAACAGCCACGACCAATCAGCGACGGACACAGTCCGGCGGCAAAATGGCCGCTCCTTACTCCCCGCAGTCAGTGCCCGCTCCATACTCCCCTCCAGTCAGCGCTCACACAGGGTTAATGGCAGCGTTAATGGACCGCGTTATGCCGCCATGTAACGCACTCCGTTAACGCTGCTATTAACTCTGTGTGACCAACTTTTTACTATTGATGCTGCCTATGCAGCATCAATAGTAAAAAGATCTAATGTTAAAAATAGTTAAAAAAAAATTAAAAAATCATTATATACTCACTGTCCGGCTCCAGCCCAGGCCTTTGCCGCTCCACACGACGCTAAGGTCCATGCATTGCGGTCTCGCGAGATGATGATGAGATGATGTGCTATATATTACGTGGCTGGGCAATATACTACGTGTCTGTGCTATATACTACGTGTCTGGGCAATATACTACGTGGCTGAGCAATATACTATGTGGCTGGGCAATATACTACGTGTCTGGGCAATATACTACGTGGCTGAGCAATATACTATGTGGCTGGGCAATATACTACGTGGCTGGGCAATATACTACGTGGCTGGGCAATATACTATGTGGCTGGGCAATACACTAGGTGGCTGGGCAATAGACTATGTGGCTGGGCAATATACTACGTGGCTGAGCAACATACTATGTGGCTGGGCAATATACTACGTGGCTGGGCAATATACTACGTAGCTGGGCAATATACTACGTGGCTGGGCAATATACTATGTGGCTGGGCAATATACTATGTGTCTGAGCTATTTACTACATGTCTGAGTTATATACTATGTGGGCTGTGCTATATACTGCGTGGGCTGTGCTATATGCTATTTGGCTGTGCTATATTTCTCTGCTGTATCTGTGCATCATGAATCATGGTATGTGTTAAAGAGGGAGGCCCACTGAGACTCTTTCGCCCAGAGTAGGCACTGGCTTCACTAACTGGTCACGCCCGGCCGCGAACAATCAGCGACAGGCGCAACTCACCCGCGAATTGGCGTGGAATTTGAACCACGCTTCGCTAATTGGTCACGCCCGGCCGAATCCTTTGTATAAATTGCATTATTCTCAAAACTTCATAAATAAACTACATAACTCGTACATATTCTAGAATACCCGATGCATTAGAATCGGGCCACCATCTAGTGGTTAATAAAATTCTGTAAAACTGCTGGTGCATTAGTCAGACCGAAGGGCATAACAAAATTCTCAAGCAGCCTCTCAGAAGTGAGAAAAGCAGTTTTCCACTCATCCCCTTCCTGTACCCGGATAAGGTTATATTCTTCCCGGAGGTCCAACTTGGAAAACCATCTAGCCCCAGACAATTGGTTGTATAAATCAGGAATAAGTGGGAGGGAGTAAGTATTCTTCACAGTAACCTTATTTAACTCTCGAAAATTGCTGCATGGGTGTAATCTACCATCTTTTTTTTAACACAAAAGAACTCAGCTGCCACAGGTGAAACCGAGGGGCAAATGTGCCCTTTACGGAGACTTTCTGAGATGTACTCATTCATGCCAGCTCGCTCCGGAGCAGAGAGGTTGTACAAACAAGCCTTGGGCAATTTAGCATTCGGAACAAGGTCAATAGTACAATCAAACGGGTAGTGTTTCAAACAATGTAGATACTCCAGCTCCAGATATTTTATTATGTTGTTTGTTTTGTATAATGTTTTATATTTTCACCTGAATATATGTGGTTCCAGGACCTTCCCGATTAATCATGTGACATATGAGGGGTGTGTCATAGGTCTGTGTGTGCTATAAGTGTAGCTTTCACTTTGGGAATCCCATAGGCATGAGTAAGACCTAGATGGGTCGAAACGCGTTGCCGTAATTTTTACAATTACCTGTTTGTGTCTACTGTTATAGTCTGGTGATTAAGGAGCGACATGCGACTAGCTCTGAGCAGGTGGTAACTATACTGACCGCAGTCCCTAAGCTCGACACAACACTAGAAGTAGCCGTGGAATGCTCCTAAATCTGCCTAGGCATCTCGTCACAGCCTAAGAGCTAACTACCCCTAAAGATAGAAGCAGGAAAACTATCTTGCCTCAGAGAAAATCCCCAAAGGATAGATTAGCCCCCAACAAGTAATGACTGTGAGAGGAGAAGGAAATGACATACGTAGTATGAAACAAGATTAAGCACAGGATGCCACTTCTAGCTAGATAGAAATAGTACAGGACAGAACGCTGTGCGGTCAGTAATAAAAACTAGAAAAAGTCCACCGCAGAGGAATGCAAAAATCTCCACAACTGACTAAAGGTGTGGAGGGCAAACTCTGCTGCCCAGAGCTTCCAGCCTAGCTGAATAGATCCATACTTATAAGCTGGACAAATGAACAAAACATAGAAAGTGCTGAACAACAAAGTCCACAACAAGTGAACTGCAAAAGGACAAGCAAGGACTTAGCTTTTGCTGAACTGGTCATAGTGTCAGGAAAACCCTAAGAGCAATGACTCCAGGCAGGAACAATTGACAACTGGCATTGAATGAGGGATAAGGCCAGACTAATATAGCCGAGCCAGAAAGACGATCAGTGAAAACAGCTGCTGAAGCTAAATCCAAGAAGCAGCCATACCACTCAAAACCACTGGAGGGAGCCCAAGAGCGGAATTCACAACTCCTCCCCCCCCTCTTGAGGAGGGGTCACCGAACCCTCACCAGAGCCCCAGGCCGATCAGGACGAGCCAAATGAAAAGCACGAACCAAATCGACGGCATGAACATCGGAGGCAACAACCCAAGAATTATCCTCCTGGCCATAACCCTTCCACTTGACAAGATACTGAAGCTTCCGCCTCGAAAAACGAGAATCCAAAATTTTCTCAACCACATATTCCAACTCCCCCTCAACCAACATCGGGGCAGGAGGATCAACAGATGGAACAACGGGCACCACATATCTCCGCAACAAAGATCTATGGAAAACATTGTGGATGGAAAAAGGGGCTGGAAGGGCCAAACGAAAAGACACAGGATTGATAATCTCAGAAATCTTATAAGGACCAATAAACCGAGGCTTGAACTTAGGGGAAGAAACCTTCATAGGAACATGACGAGAGGACAACCAGACCAAATCCCCCACACGAAGCCGAGGACCAACACACCGACAGCGGTTAGCAAAATGCTGGGCCTTTTCCTGGGACAACGTCAAATTGTCCACCACATGAGTCCAAATCTGCTGCAACCTGTCCATCACAGAATCTACACCAGGACAATCAGAAGGCTCAACCTGCCCTGAAGAAAAACGAGGATGGAAACCAAAATTACAAAAGAAAGGCGAAACCAAAGTAGCCGAACTGGCCCGATTATTAAGGGCAAACTCGGCCAACGGCAAGAAAGTCACCCAATCATCCTGATCAGCAGACACAAAGCATCTAAAATAGGCCTCCAAGGTTTGATTAGTTCACTCAGTTTGACCATTTGTCTGAGGATGGAACGCCGAAGAAAAAGACAAATCAATGCCCATCCTAGCACAAAAGGCCCGCCAAAACCTGGAAACAAACTGGGAACCTCTGTCAGACACAATATTCTCCGGAATGCCATGCAAACGAACCACATGTTGAAAAAACAATGGAACCAAATCAGAGGAGGAAGGCAATTTAGGCAAAGGTACCAAATGGACCATTTTAGAGAACCGGTCATAAGCCACCCAGATAACAGACATCCTCTGGGACACAGGAAGATCCGAAATAAAATCCATGGAAATATGCGTCCAAGGCCTCTCCGGGACGGGCAAAGACAAAAGCAACCCACTAGCACGGGAACAGCAAGGCTTAGCCCGGGCACAAATCCCACAGGACTGCACAAAAGAACGCACATCCCTCGACAAGGAAAGCCACCAAAAGGACCTAGCAACCAAATCTCTGGTACTAAAAATCCCAGGATGACCGGCCAACACAGAACAATGGACCTCAGAAATTACCTTACTTGTCCATCTATCAGGAACAAACAGCTTCTCCACAGGACAGCGGTCAGGTTTATCAGCCTGAAACTCCCGAAGCGCCCGCCGCAAATCAGGGGAGATGGCAGACAGAATCACCCCTTCCCTAAGAATGCCAACCGGCTCAAGGACTCCAGGAGAATCCGGCAAAAAACTCCTAGAGAGGGCATCCGCTTTAACATTCTTAGATCCTGGAAAATACGAGACCACAAAATCAAAACGGGAGAAAAACAGGGACCACCGAGCCTGTCTAGGGTTCAGCCGCTTGGCCGACTCAAGGTAAATCAGATTCTTATGATCAGTCAAGACCACAATGCGATGCTTGGCTCCCTCAAGCCAATGTCGCCACTCCTCAAATGCCCACTTCATAGCCAACAACTCCCGATTGCCAACATCATAATTGCGTTCCGCAGGCGAAAACTTTCGGGAAAAGAAGGCACATGGCTTCATCAAGGAACCATCAGAATTCCTCTGTGACAAAACGGCCCCTGCCCCAATCTCAGAAGCGTCAACCTCAACCTGAAAGGGAAGAGAAACATCCGGCTGACGCAAGACAGGGGCAGAAGTAAATCAGCGTTTAAGCTCCTGAAAGGCCTTAACAGCCTCAGAGGACCAATTAGTCACATCAGCGCCTTTCTTCGTCAAATCGGTCAGGGGTTTAACCACACTAGAGAAGTTGGCAATGAAACGGCGATAAAAATTAGCAAAGCCCAAAAATTTCTGAAGGCTCTTCACAGATGTGGGTTGAATCCAGTCATGAATGGCTTGGGCCTTAACAGGATCCATTTCTATAGACGAAGGGGAAAAAAAAAAACCCCAAAAAAGAGACCTTCTGAACTCCAAATAGGCACTTAGACCCCTTCACAAATAGAGCATTATCACGAAGGATCTGGAATACCATCCTGACCTGCTTCACATGAGACTCCCAATCATTGGAAAAAATCAAAATATCATCCAAATACACAATCAAGAATTTGTCAAGATAATTGCGGAAAATATCATGCATAAAGGACTGAAATACAGAAGGAGCATTAGAAAGCCCGAAAGGCATCACCAGGAATTCAAAATGGCCTTCGGGTGTATTAAATGCAGTTTTCTATTCGTCACCCTGTTTAATACGAACAAGATTATATGCCCCTCGGAGGTCAATCTTGGTAAACCAACTAGCCCCCTTAATCCTAGCAAACAAATCAGAGAGCAAAGGTAAAGGGTATTGGAATTTGACCGTGATCTTATTAAGAAGGCGATAATCAATACAGGGTCTTAAGGAGCCATCCTTCTTGGCAACAAAAAAGAATCCCGCTCCCAATGGTGACGAAGACGGCCGAATATGCCCCTTCTCTAAAGACTCCTTAACATAGCTCCGCATGGCGGCATGCTCTGGCAGACAGATTGAAAAGTCGGCCCTTAGGGAACTTACAGCCAGGAATCAAGTCAATAGCACAAATCACAGTCCATATGTGGAGGAAGGGAACTGGACTTGGGCTCATCGAATACATCCTGGAAATCTGACAAAAATTCAGGAACATCAGAAGAGGGGGAAGAGGAAATTGACACTAAAGGAACATCACTATGTACCCCTTGACAACCCCAACTAGTCACAGACATTGATTTCCAATCCAGCACTGGATTGTGTACTTGTAACCATGGAAAACCCAGTACAACAACATCATGTAAATTATGCAACACCAGAAAACGGCAATCTTCCTGATGTGCAGGAACTATGCACATAGTCAGCTGAGTCCAATACTGAGGTTTATTCTTGGCCAATGGTGTAGCATCAATACCCCTCAAGGGTATGGGACTCTGCAAAGGCTGCAAAGAAAAACCACAGCGCCTAGCGAATTCTAAGTCCATTAAGTTCAGAGCAGCGCCCGAATCCACAAATGCCATGACAGAAAAAGATGACAATGAGCAAATCAGGGTCACAGACAGGAGAAACTTAGGCTGCACAGTACTAATGGTAACAGATCTAGCGACCCTCTTAATACGCTTAGGGCAATCAGAAATAGCATGAGCAGAATCACCACAGTAAAAACACAGCCCATTCTGACGTCTGTATCCCCTCTGTTCCGCTCTAGTCAAAATCCTATCACATTGCATGGCCTCCGGACTCTGCTCAGAGGACACTGCCATATGGTGCACCACTTTGCGTTCGCGCAGGCGCCGATCAATCTGAATGGCCAGAGACATAGATTCGCTCAAAGCAACAGGCGTGGGAAAACCCACCATAACATCTTTAAGGGCTTCAGAAAGACCCTTTCTGAAAATTGCTGCCAGAGCGTCCTCATTCCATTTAGTGAGCACAGACCATTTTCTAAATTTCTGGCAGTATAATTCTGCCGCTTCCTGACCCTGACACAGGGCCAATAGTGTTTTCTCAGCATGCTCTACAGAGCTAGGTTCGTCATACAATAATCCGAGCGATTGAAAGAATGCATCTATATTGAGCAATGCCGGATCCCCTGACTCAAGAGAGAATGCCCAGTCCTGAGGGTCGCCACGCAGCAGAGAAATAACTATCTTTACTTGCTGAATGGGGTCACCAGAGGAACGGGGTTTCAGAGCAAAAAACAATTTGCAGTTATTTTTAAAGTTCAAATCTTAGATCTATCCCTGTAAAACAAATCCAGAGTAGGAATTCTAGGCTCTAAGGCCGGAGTCTGAACAACATAATCTTGAATACTCTGTACTCTTGCAGCAAGCTGATCCACACGAGAAAACAACCCCTGAACATCCATGCCTGCATCCAAATCCTGAATCACCCAGAGATAAGAGGAAGGAAAAAGACAAAACAAACTAAAGAAGAAAAAAATGGCTCAGAACTCTATTTCTTTTCCTTCTTTTGAGGTGCATTCAGCTCATTTTTGGCCAGTTGTATTGTTATCGTCTGGTGATTAAGGAGCGACATGCGACTAGCTCTGAGCAGGTGGTAACTATACTGACCACAGTCCCTAAGCTCGACACAACACTAGAAGTAGCCGTGGAATGCTCCTAACTCTGCCTAGGCATCTCGTCACAGCCTAAGAGCTAACTACCCCTAAAGATAGAAGCAGGAAAACTATCTTGCCTCAGAGAAAATCCCCAAAGGATAGATTAGCCCCCCACAAGTAATGACTGTGAAAGGAGAAGGAAATGACATACGTAGTATGAAACAAGATTAAGCACAGGAGGCCACTTCTAGCTAGATAGAAATAGTACAGGACAGAACGCTGTGCGGTCAGTAATAAAAACTAGAAAAAGTCCACCGCAGAGGAATGCAAAAATCTCCACACCTGACTAAAGGTGTGGAGGGCAAACTCTGCTGCCCAGAGCTTCCAGCCTAGCTGAATAGATCCATACTGATAAGCTGGACAAATGAACAAAACATAGAAAGTGCTGAACAACAAAGTCCACAACAAGTGAACTGCAAAAGGACAAGCAAGGACTTAGCTTTTGCTGAACTGGTCAGAGTGTCAGGAAAATCCTAAGAGCAATGACTCCAGGCAGGAACAATTGACAACTGGCATTGAATGAGGGATAAGGCCAGACTAATATAGCCGAGCCAGAAAGACGATCAGTGAAAACAGCTGCTGAAGCTAAATCCAAGAAGCAGCCATACCACTCAAAACCACAGGAGGGAGCCCAAGAGCAGAACTCACAAAAATGCTACTTACAACCACCGGAGGGAGCCCAAGAGCGGAATTCACAACAGTCTACCATCTGTAAGTATTATCTTTTTATAACAACGTTGGATTAATAAAGAAATGTACCCATTTTACTGGAGCTGGAGTATCTACATTGTTTGGAATTGCTGCTGCTTGACGTCCAGGTCAGGACGAACTCCCGTGCTCCGTGCTTGATGGTCTGGTTGGTGAGCTGGCTACGACTGTTTAGCCGATTTTTCTTATTTGTGTGAAAAGGGGAGTGTGGTGGTAAAACCTCAGCCTCTTTTTCGGAAAACACATCCTCAAAGTCCTTCAGGTACTCTGAAATACCCTCCAGACTGACAGATGACACAGATACAGAAACAAAGCAACATTTAGAACAATTGGGTCCGAATTTCACAATATTCCGGGACTCCCAGTTGCAACCAGGGAAACCCCAACACCAGCCCCGCAGGAAGATTGTCCAAGATAAAATATGAAATACGCTCCTGGTGTACGGCCCCCACCTTGAGGATAAACTCCTCAGAGGCAAAATTGATACCATTCTTGGTGAAGGGTGTAGAATCAATGGCCACAACATTCATGGGAGTCTCCAACCTAACTGTCCCTAACCTACAATTGGCCACCAATTTTGAGTCAATCAAGTTCACTGATGACCCACAGTCCACAAAAGCAGAAGTGGGAGTGAAACGGTCCTTAATACCAAGTTCCACTGTCAGCAGCACTTTTAAAAAAGGGGGAAAAATGTACTTGAGAGTTTGGTTAACCTCCTCGGCAGTTACCCAGACTTAGGCATTTCCCGGCATCTTGAGAGTCAGAGGATAGGAAGGGCAGTCCTTCTTCCAATGTCCCTGAGCACCACAGTAAAAGCAGAGCTTGCCATCCCATCATCGTCTCCTCTCACTCTCCTTGAAGGTGGTGGCTCCCACCTTCATGGACTCAACTGAAAGCAAAGCCTCCGGCTTGACCGGAAACAAGGGAGCCTCCTGTTGCATGACTCCTCTCTCCTGTAGTCTCCGATCCATGCAAACGGCCTGCGTAATTGCCTCCTCCAGACAGCTGGGCAGTGGATGGAGAGCCAAAGCATCCTTTAGATGCTCAGATAGGCCCCTCCGGAATTGGCACCTGGGTGCTGAGTCATTCCAAGACACCTCAGGGGACCATCACCTACATTCCGAGCAGTGCCACTTGGCAGAGAGCTTTCCCTGAGAGAGACCCATGACCGTGTCCTCAGCCAATCTGACTCAGTCCGGTTCATCATAGATTAAACCGAGGGCCTCAAAGAACCTATCCACAGACTCTCTCTCAGGGGTGGTCGGAGGTAAAGAGAAAGCCCAAGCCTGCAGACCCTCCCTGAGTAAAGATATAATTATCCCACCCGCTGACTCTCATCTCCTGAAGATCGGGGCCTAAGGGAAAACAACAACTTGCAACTCTCCCTGAACACACGGAACTTATCCTTCTCTCTGGAGAAGGTGTCAGGAAGTTTGACAGAAGGTTCAGGAGAGTGCAACAAAACATCAGTTACCCCCGCAACCTCACTAACTGATGAGGAGGAAATAACCTGTACCGCCTTAACTTTCTCAGCCAGCTCCCTCTGCACCTGTTGATGGGACGCAGCTTAGGCCCTATGCTGCATCATTTGTGTTAGACTGGATACTTGATCTGTCAGGATACAGAGCGGATCCATAACACAGAAAAAATGAAGGTAAATAGAGACCTCCACTAAGATAAACAGTCTGTGATAATGTCATGACACTAGGGATGCAGCACCAGGACCAACCACCAGAGGGCAATGGAGTGAGGGAAGCAGGAGCTCACCACAAGCAAAGACCTGTGGAGCCACGGTGCAAGCCCCGCAAAGTGTCAGTAGAGTAGTCGATCATGCCAAATTGGTAACAGTGAGTGAGGTACCAGAACGGAAGACTGGAGCAGAGACAGAAGCAAGCCAAAAGGTCAAAGCCGCTCAAGGGCTTGGTATCTGAGAGGTGAGACGAAAACACAGTCAGAAGTAAGCCGAAAGGTCGTAGCCAGTCAGTATCGGAGAACACAAACGGAAGGCAGAAGGGCAGGTCAGTGATCAATCCGGGTCATATACTGCAGAGTAAACTCGAGGGAACACACTAAGTCAGGGATAGGGAACGAAGCGAATACAAACATATGAAGTCAGTGAGCAAAGGACACTGAGGGTGTACTAGGTCAGCTGCTCAAGCCGAGGACCAGAACTATCATTGACACGAGTTACCGGCGGCCGCGCAGAGAAATAGCCACCCATACACCAGAGAGGCCGAGAAGCTTAACCCCCCATATGACCAGGCCAGGGAAAGAAAAGTAGAACGCAAACCCTGACCTGGATCACGACAGCTGTGAGCTGCTTCAGTGGAACCGATACCTGTTTTCAGAGTTACCGATACCTGTTTTCAGAGTTACCAGGATGTACGCAGGTGGTGGAGTACAAGATCTTGACTGAACCACATGGGAAGGTGAACCAAAGGCCGTATCAGATTACTGAAGCTCGCTGCGAGATGATCTCCCAGGAGGTGATGAGTATGTTGAGCCTGGGTGTCATCGAGGACTAAAAGAGTGGCTGGTTCAGCCTTATTGCACTGGTGCCGAAGCCAAATGGAGAGTGGTGCTTCTGTAATGATTATAGGAAGCTCAATGAGGTGTCCACTTTCGATGCGTATCCGATGCCCCGGGTCGATGAGCTTATTGAGAGGCTAGGGTCAGCCAGGTACATCATTTTCCGGTACCCATAGAGTCTCCATTTTTCATGATCTTGGGCTGGGTGAGGGCTTATTTTTTGTGTGCCAAAGGTGTTTCAGCTCATAGGTGTTTGCTTAGGTTAGTTTATGGGGAAGCCCAGAAAAACAAATGATGTAGGGTCCTCTTATAAATTGTACCCCACAAAGGCTAAACAGACAGCTATGGGTTAATATTAATAACCTGGGAAGGGACCAACCAGGGATATTGCTACCTTCCCAGGTTACCAACATCAACCCTCAACTACCCCAGAAATCTGGCGTTTAGCCCCGCTCTACCCACTTGCCCTGGTGCAGTGGCAAGTGGGGTAATAGGATTGAGGTTAATGTCAGCTTTGTATTGCCAGTTGACATCAAGCCCAGGGGTTAGTAATGAAGAGGTGTCTATAAGACTACCCATTACCCCCCCCCCATAGTCCTATTGTAAAAAAAAAAAAAGACACAGCAAAAATAAAGTCCTTTATTTGAAATAAAACTCCACACCCTGTTTTACACATTTAGTCAAAAAACAAAAGCAAAGGTATAGTCACCTTTCCACTGATAATTCATTGATGTCTATTTCCCCTGTAAAAGACCAAAAATAATAAAACATCATATTCCTCACCTGTCTGAGGATAATCCATTAAGGGCCATGTCCTGCAAAAAACTGGATGATTTAGAGAGCAGTTACATCAGTGATGCGACTGCTCTCCACGCCAGCCGGAACACAGTGAGACAGAAGTGTGATCACGCTCCTGCAGTGGGTAGAGCTCACGTGAGAAAGGTCACCATTGTTCATAGCCGATGAAACCTGGTCACCTCTCTGGTGACCTCACTGATGTCACCGCTTGCTGCGTAAGAAAGTTGTCATGCAGGGCAAGTGGGAAGAGCAAGGTTAAGCGTCAGATTTGGCCTCATCTTGGTCATCTCCATAGCTTAATGTACCCCATCCTGGGCACCTTCATGTGTTAACATTCCCCATCCTGGTATAAGGTTTTGTTTCCTCCAACACATTAAAAAAAATGTGCAGAAGCCAGCAGCTGAGTTGAGCATGCTGGCCTCTGATTGGTCAGGGGCATATATAACGCAGCACAGGGGGCTTGCAGGTCGCAGCATCGCAATACATTTCAGCTGAATGTGCGTCCTTGATCCACCATGCTCTCCTCACTTAATGCTCTCTATGTCTCCACACAGACCCCCCGGTTATCCCCTCTCCATACCACGCACCTTCTTCACATGCCTCCCACGGTGGCCCTCTACATGCTGTTCCCACTTTTCTTCTCACCACAACAACCTCACCAGCATGTGTATGGCACTGCACATCAAGGTGGGGACCAGATTGGTGCTCCTCCGACCGCAAAAGTTCCGGTGTTTTCACATGTTCACTTGTATTCGTGTCTAAAGAAGCAAATACAAATGGATGCAACATCCTCTCTCAATGCGCTAGATTTGTTATCTGTTCTTTTAGATGGAGATGTTAAAAATATACAGTATATGTAACGGGAGTGGTGGAACTACTGTGCCATGGTCTGAGGAGAGCCTGGAGGGGCTTAACTAGGTGAACACATTCTTCGCTAGAGCCCCTGATGGTGGGGTTAAACTTGGCTCTAGATGGACACCAGTTGCTAAATGAGGATGGACTTCGGATGAGCGGGAGCTGTGTCATGATCCAGTCCGGGGTTTGTTTCTGACTATGCTCTCAGTGGGATGGTCATGTGGGGGTTAATCTTCTCTGCCTCATTTTGGGATCTGTCTGGCTATTTCAGTCCGCTGTTACCTGCAAGCAGCGTCAGTTATAGTTCCTGTCTCTGACTTGAGCAGCTGACCCCATCCTTTGCCCGCTTACCTAAGTCCTGTTTCTGTTTTCCCCTGTAACTTTGCCCATTGTAGTACTCACTCTCCATGTTGTGACCCCTTGGTATTTGACTTGGCTTGTCCTCTGACCTGTTTGACTGTCTTGCGTTCCTGGCTTTCCTCCTTCCTATCGGCTCTGACTTCTTTTTACTTGTTTCTGACCACGTGTATTGCTGTGACCTCTGGTACTTTGTTAACTCTCTGTTGCTGACCTGGCTTTGTCTGACTACTCTTTTGCCTAGTGGCTCCTGCCTGCTGCTCTGTGAGTGTACCTGTTTTCCTTCACTCGCACCCCTGGTGGAGGTTGTGTGCTACTGCGGTGCAGCAGGCATTACAAGCTGACTCCCAAGGAATAGTGAGCTGGAACGGTTAACCCATTATCTACCAACTAGATGGTGGCCCGATTCTAACGCATCGGGTATTCTAGAATATGTATTTATGTATGTACAGTGGGGCAAAAAAGTATTTAGTCAGTCAGCAATAGTGCAAGTTCCACCACTTAAAAAGATGAGAGGCGTCTGTAATTTACATCATAGGTAGACCTCAACTATGGGAGACAAACTGAGAAAAAAAAATCCAGAAAATCACATTGTCTGTTTTTTTAACATTTTATTTGCATATTATGGTGGAAAATAAGTATTTGGTCAGAAACAAAATTTCATCTCCATACTTTGTAATATATCCTTTGTTGGCAATGACAGAGGTCAAACGTTTTCTGTAAGTCTTCACAAGGTTGCCACACACTGTTGTTGGTATGTTGGCCCATTCCTCCATGCAGATCTCCTCTAGAGCAATGATGTTTTTGGCTTTTCGCTTGGCAACACGGACTTTCAACTCCCTCCAAAGGTTTTCTATAGGGTTGAGATCTGGAGACTGGCTAGGCCTCTCCAGGACCTTGAAATGCTTCTTACGAAGCCACTCCTTCGTTGCCCTGGCGGTGTGCTTTGGATCATTGTCATGTTGAAAGACCCAGCCACGTTTCATCTTCAATGCCCTTGCTGATGGAAGGAGGTTTGCACTCAAAATCTCACGATACATGGCCCCATTCATTCTTTCATGTACCCGGATCAGTCGTCCTGGCCCCTTTGCAGAGAAACAGCCCCAAAGCATGATGTTTCCACCACCATGCTTTACAGTAGGTATGGTGTTTGATGGATGCAACTCAGTATTCTTTTTCCTCCAAACACGACAAGTTGTGTTTCTACCAAACAGTTCCAGTTTGGTTTCATCAGACCATAGGACATTCTCCCAAAACTCCTCTGGATCATCCAAATGCTCTCTAGCAAACTTCAGACGGGCCCGGACATGTACTGGCTTAAGCAGTGGGACACGTCTGGCACTGCAGGATCTGAGTCCATGGTGGCGTAGTGTGTTACTTATGGTAGGCCTTGTTACATTGGTCCCAGCTCTCTGCAGTTCATTCACTAGGTCCCCCCGCGTGGTTCTGGGATTTTTGCTCACCGTTCTTGTGATCATTCTGACCCCACGGGGTGGGATTTTGCGTGGAGCCTCAGATCGAGGGAGATTATCAGTGGTCTTGTATGTCTTCCATTTTCTAATTATTGCTCCCACTGTTGATTTCTTCACTCCAAGCTGGTTGGCTATTGCAGATTCAGTCTTCCAAGCCTGGTGCAGGGCTACAATTTTGTTTCTGGTGTCCTTTGACAGCTCTTTGGTCTTCACCATAGTGGAGTTTGGAGTCAGACTGTTTGAGGGTGTGCACAGGTGTCTTTTTATACTGATAACAAGTTTAAACAGGTGCCATTACTACAGGTAATGAGTGGAGGAAAGAGGAGACTCTAAAAGAAGAAGTTACAGGTCTGTGAGAGCCAGAAATCTTGATTGTTTGTTTCTGACCAAATACTTATTTTCCACCATAATATGCAAATAAAATGATAAAAAAACAGACAATGTGATTTTCTGGATTTTTTTTCTCAGTTTGTCTCCCATAGTTGAGGTCTACCTATGATGTAAATTACAGACGCCTCTCATCTTTTTAAGTGGTGGAACTTGCACTATTGCTGACTGACTAAATACTTTTTTGCCCCACTGTATATAGCAGCCACATAGTATATAGCACAGGCCACGTAGTATATAGGAGCCATGTAGTATATAGCAGACAAATACTATGTGGCCTGTGCTATATACTATGTGGCTGTTATATACATACATATTGTAGAATACCCGATGCGTTAATACAGGCCACACAATATATAACAGTGGCCACGCAGTATATAACACTGGCCACATAATATATAACACAGGCCACGCAGTATATAACAGTGGACACGTAATATATAGCACAGCCCACGCAGTATATAGCAGCCACGTAGTATATAACACTGCCCGCGCAGTATATAACAGTGGCCACATAATATATAGCACAGCCCACGCAGTACATAACACAGGCCACGCAGTATATAACACTGCCCACATAGTATATAACACTGCCTATGTAGTATATAGCAGCCACGCGGTATCTAACACAGCCCACGTAGTATACAGCAGTGTGGGCACCATATCCCTGTTAAAAAAATAATTAAAATAATAGTTATATACTCACCCGGCGGGATCCACCGAAGCTCCGGCGATACGCGCGCGGCTGCCGCCATCTTCTGTTCCCAGGATGCATTGCGAAATTACCCAGATGACTTGGCGGTATCGCAAGACCGCTAAGTCTTCTGGGTAATTTCGCAATGCATCGCTGGGAACAGAAGATTGCGGCAGGCGCGAGCGGATCGTCGGACAACGGAGGGTGAGCATAGCAGGTTTTTGTTTTTTTTATTATTTTTAACATTAGATCTTTTTACTATTGATGCCACATAGGCAGCATCAATAGTAAAAGGTTGGGGACACACAGGGTTAATAGCAGCGGTTACGGAGTGCATTACCTGCGCCATAACACGGTCCGTTACAGCCGGCATTAACCCTGTGTGAGCGGTGACTGGAAGGGAGTATGCGGGTGCCGGGCACTGACTGCGGGGAGTAAGGAGCGGCAATTTTCTTCCGGACTGTGCCCGACGCTGATTGGTCATGGCTGTTTTGCCGCGACCAATCAGCGACTTGGATTTCCATGACAGACAGAGGCCGCGACCAATAAATATCTGTGACAAACAGACAGAAAGAGATGCTGATGGACTCGACTGGTAGACAGCAAGAACTGGCAGGTGCAGATACGGATGATATATAAGTGGGCACAGGCAGGTATAGCTTATATACAGGTGGGTACAGGAAAGTGAACACAGGTACGTCTGGTATACATAAGCAAGTATGCTGAAAGGCACAAGCAGGAACAAGCAGATACATGCAAGCACTGGTGGTTACGCACAGACAGGGGACCTAAGAACTAGCAAGTGTGCAGACTATCTGACAAAACACATTGCTCAGGCACCTCCCATCAGGTGGAGATGCCTTAAATAATAAGTGTCTCCCAGCCATTGGATGGAGACTTTAGCATGGGGCATACTGTCCCTTTAAGAGGGTGAAACGCGCACTCTAAGCACAGTGTCTGTGGATCATTTGCGCAGATCCTGGGCAGGAGAAAGTGTAGGCCAAGTTCCGCAATGGTGTCACTGCCAGGAGAGGGATGAAGTATGCAGGGATGCCAGCACTACAGTATCCACCCTTTACACCCACTCTTCTTCAGGCCCTCAAGAAATCTCTCCAGGACGAGAGGGGCATGGATGTTCTCCCTTGGCTCCTAAGACCTCTTCTTAGGACCGAATCCCTTCCAATCAACAAGAAAAAAGGTTTTTCCTCTTACCCACTTAGTTGCTAGAAAATTCTCTACCTCGAAAACATCTTCCATGCTGACAGGAGCACGAGTGGTACCTGGGTCCCTGAAGAAGGGACTGAAGACAATGACTTGATGAGAGACATGTGAAATAAATTTTAGGATTCCTAGAGGCAGGGAATTTGAGCTTACACGATACGGCATTAATCTGTTTGAGAACCTCAAATGGTCCGATGAATTGAGGATCTAATTTATCCGAGGGTAGCTTGAGATAGACATATTTTGATGAAAGCCACACCTTATCCCCAGGGCAAAAGAGAGGCGGGTCCAGACGTCTCTTGTACATGTGTCTCTTCATCCGTTCAGAAAACGTCATTAAAGAGATCTTGTTGTTCTCCCAGCTCTTAGAGAAGCCCTTTAGAAGATTTTCAGTGGCATGAATGTTGGTGGTTGCAGGCACAGGAAATGTAATACTGGGATATTGACCGTACACGAAAAACGGGAACTTAGCTGAGAATTCACTTAAGTGGTTGTTGTATGAGAATTCGGTCCAAGGCAGGAGTTCGGCGCAATCACTGTGGCGAGCACTGGCAAAGTGTGGCAGGTAGTTGGTCAGGATCTGATTAACCCGCTCTACCTGGCCATTGGACTGCAGATGGTATGTAGAAGTCTGACATGACAGTAGTAGTTTGCAGGTAGCCCTCCAGAAACAAGATGTAAATTGGACACCTCTATCATGGGCAATATGGATAGGTACCCCATGGAGGCGAAAATAGGCTGGTACGATTGGTATACAGGTGGGCACAGGAAGGTGCCAGCAGATACAACTGATATACAGGTGGGCATAGGCAAGTGTAGGTAGTACGGCTAGTATACAGGTGGGCACAGACAGGTGCTGGCAGGTACGCTTGAAGGCACAAGCAGAAATGAGCAGAGCAAGCGGATACAGGCATGTACTAGTGGCAACTAGCAGTTTCTGGCAGTTATGCACAAACAGGGGACCTGAGAACTAGCAAGCGTGCAGACTAACAAAATACATTGCTCAGGCATCTCCCATTGGCTGGGAACACTTTAGGACGGATTTGTGAGCCATACGCAAACCCTGGGCAGCTGCAGAAGGAAGAATGAGTGCAGGATGGGGGCCTCAGTGGTAAGTCAGCGTCCCTCCTGGGGAAGGGAGGAAGCGTGCAGGGACGCCGGTGCTACAATATATATGTTTTCCTGCTTTTACTTTCTATGCCCCATAACCTGTCAGCCTAAGGCTTCTTTGCAATATACTTTGCAAATATGTTTCATAGGTGAAGATACGCCTAGACTTTATAGGTGTAGAGCAGGTTTCCTGAATGTGTAAAAAAAATGTAATTCATTAGATAAAGGCCATTTCAACACTCACATTTCTTTATTGTTCAATGCATGTAATCTGAATAAAATAAGCAACTTTCCAAAAACTTTTGATAGAATTGCTGAACCATACTCCTGTCGGGACTTAAATCACACAAGAAAGATTTTTAACTACCGACTGACAAAAACACGAAGAACTGTGGAGTGTGCCTTTGGATTGCTGGTCCCTAAATGGCGCATTTTGAGAACAGCCATTAACTTAAAAATTGATACTATTGATGAGGTTGTGAAAGCTGTTCGGCTGCACAACTACATCCTGGCTAAAGAGCAAACAAACTTAGAACGAGAGGAAACTGTTACTACTACCTTGCGTGATTACAAAGATCACCCTCTGAGGATTTCAGTGGAAGCTGCCCAAATGAGGGATATGTTTGTTGCCTACTTTGTTTCTGATAATGGACATCTGGCATGGCAAGACGAAATGGCTAAGTCGCTAAAATGTACCTGTAATGTTACAATGTACCAGTTATGTTTACATTTACCTGTCATGTTAAAATGTTCATGTAATGTTTGCTGACTGAAATAATAAAAACCTCTAGTTAAACACCTGTTGCAATTTCCCTCAACAATACAAGACACATAAGTGTGTGCGGCGACGGCGCATAAGCGTGGTGATGGCGCATACAGAGACAAAGAACACATAGTGATTGTGCAAACAAAAGCAAAATATTATTTAACAAAAACAAATTAGCTTTGAGGAATTTCAGAGGGTGAAATAATATGGACATGGGGGGTGTGGAGCTGGGATGATTGGCTAGCATGTGATGATGCTGAAGAGGTTCCAGGGAAAGGGCCTAAAAAATATGTGGGGTCTGGGAGGTCAGAGATGGGAGTAGACACATTAGGAGTGGAAGCGTGGGAAGGGAGAGACAAATTAGAAACCATAGAAAACATAGAAACATTGGGAGATGAGGATTTAGGGGGTTGGAGAGTTTTTGGGGTACGTTGGCTGATCCTAGTCTTCTTCTTGGTTTGCTGCAATGAAGTGGTACTGGCCTTCTGTTTGCTTTTTTTTTTCTTTGGGCGGGTGGGAGTGGTGACTTGAGGCTGGTGTGCAGCAGGACTCGGCATGGTGGTGGAAGTAGACAGGCGTGCAGCAGGACTCGGCATGGTGGTGGAGGTAGACAGGCTAGCAGCAGGACTCAGGATGTGGCGGCTTGAGGCCGGTGTGCTGCAGGACTCTGCATAGTGCATGGTGGTGGCTTGAGGCAGGTGTGAAGCAGGACTCGGCATGGTGGTGGCTTGAGGCAGGTATGCAGCAGGACTCAGCATGGTGGTGAACCTAGTTAGTGGTGGAACAGCCAGAAATGCCATCTGTGGCTGCAGGAAGTAGTGAGTCTGCTGCATAGCCTGGCTGTAAGCAGCATGGCAGGCCTGCATCACATTCAGCTGGAGATCAGGCGTACGATTTTCCAAGATGCCCCGCTCTATAGCATTAAAAAAAAAGGTTGTGCCGATCTCTGAAGGTCAGCTTCTAGGCAGTCAAGTTGTCGGTTGACTATCTGGAAAAGTGAGTTCACATGCGCGAACCCACTTTCCATTCTGTCTCCAACGGCCTTTAGGCCATTCTGGAAGACCGAGCCTATGTGAACAAACTCGGGCAAGAGTGGCCTTTTCCAGGCCTTCTGCCGCTGGCGACAAGAGCCAAAAAATAACAGTGGCAGAGGACTGGGACAGTGGAAAATCTGAAGGACCAGCTGCCTGTTCTCCAGCCTGTGAAGCCTGCCCACTTGCTGCATCGCTGGTGGATGACTGGGACTGTTCAGTGGCTGTTCGATGAGGGGACGCTCCAACAGGGGACGATCTAGGTTCAGTGGTGCTGCTCCAAGTTCTGTTTGAAAAAGAAATGAAAAACATTACTACCAAAAAATAAAAATTTTTAAAGTGCCAACATATCCTGTTGAAAAGAAAAATTCAGAAGTAATAGGATGTAATACAACACAAAAGTTCTTATGTTCTATGACTAACCACAGGCTTCAGGACTATGATGGTACTTGTATTTTCCTAATTTTCGAGCAGCACCACTTCGAACTTGGTTCTCCTGTCTCATGTCCTTATTGAAGCGATCCTTCATTGAACGCCACCAGACTTTGACTCTCTTCACTGTGAAAGGCGGAAAAAATAAATAAATGGTAAAACAATGCTCCACAGGTTCACTGCCGCGTCAGACCACATTGCAATACTTACAAAAATCCTTTCTGACTTGTGACGTGGCATGGTCCCAATCATCCAACAGTGATCTGGCCACTTCATCCCATAGCTGTGGAATGATCACAGTGTCCAAGTGCCGCTGATCCCGGGTGTCCCACAATGGAACTCGCTCCTGCACCAATTGTATTAGGATGTCGTTGTCAATGGTGGCTTCACGATGTTGAACCTAAAATTCAAAGAAACACATTAATATAGTTGTAAAGATAAAACAAAACAGAAACAGTCAAGAATACTTACCCGCCATTTTTCCACCTGAACTCGGGTCTGAGTCTACACCTGCTCTGCCAGACTGGAACTGTTCTGTAAAGAAAATACATGATTTTACCACATGTCATATTGACAGTCAATTCTTACCAATCAGTAGCAAATGGACTCACTTCATCAGTCTCCTGTCCGCTCTGGGATGTATGTTCTTCACTGCAGGACATCTTTGATGCGGAATGCTGCAAGAGAGACAGAAGTGAGTACGCAAGAGAGACAGAAAAGAGTACACAAGACAAACAGAAGTGAGTATGCAAGACACAAAGGAGTACGCAAGAGACAGAAGTGAGTGCGCAAGAGATACAGAAGCGAGTACACAAGACAGACAGAAGTGAGTATGCAAGACACAAAGGAGTACGCAAGAGAGACAGAAGCGAATACGCAAGAGAGACAGAAGCGAGTACACAAGACAGACAGAAGAGAGTATGCAAGACACAAAGGAGTACGCAAGAGAGACAGAAGCGAATACGCAAGAGAGACAGAAGCGAGTACACAAGACAGACAGAAGGGAGTATGCAAGACACAAAGGAGTACGCAAGAGAGACAGAAGTGAGTACAAACTGCAGTGAGAGAAACAGACATTTTTATAGCTTCTATACTCACATCCTGAGTGAAATCCAGTCTTCAGATCAGCACAAGTCTTGAGATCAGCAAGTCTTCAGAGCAGCAAAGCAGTCTTCAGAGCAGCAGTATCAATCGCTTCCAGAGTCTTGAGCGTAATGGACTACCTGTCTCCATACTACCTTTTATACATCAGTGATTTTGGAGGTGGTAACACAGTTTCCTTGACTTCAATAGTGTGAAGTACGCATGGGTACACATGTCCTTGCGTTCCAATGCGTTCCCTTAGACAATAATGCGTTTTTTCACGCACTCATCCACATGCACATGTTTAATGGATTTTTGCCGCTTCAAGAAATGCAACATGTTGCATTCACTGGACCCGGTGCACACTGCGAAAATACGCATACATACGCATCCACAAGCGAGCGCATGTCCATGCGTACACCATGTTAAATATATGTACTGTATGCTTGACGTATGAGGATCGAAGCGGATCAAAAGCTGCGAGCACAGACGCAAATGTGAAACCAGCCTTAGTGATACCACTACAACGGTAAAATAAGAAAAAATGCCAGAATGGGGCTTTAAAGCAAAGATCTTAAAAACAAGGAGGAATCGAAACATGATAGCAAGTCATATAACTTTTCTTTACACAGTTAACAAGCCTTATTTACATAAGCAGAAATCTCTTTTTAACCCCTTTCTGCAATCAGACGTACTTTTCCGTCCATGTGACCCGGGCCCTAATTCCCATGGACGGAATAATACGTCAAATGCGATCAGCCGCGCTTACGGTGGGAGCGCGGCCGATCGCGGCTGGGTGTCAGCTGATTATCACGGCATAGGGAAGAATCGCGCATGGAGGGGGCTCCCTGCGTGCTTCCCTGGACCCTCAGAACAACGCAATGTGATTGTGTTGTACAGAGGGTCTCCTACCTCCTCCTCCCTGCAGGCCCCAGATCCAAGATGGCCGCTGGGGTCCTTCCGGGACCTGCAGGGAGGTGGCTTGCTGGTGCCTGCTGAGAGCAGGCTCCGGCAAACCTGCAGCACAGCCTGTCAGATCGCTGATCTGACACAGTGCTGTGCACAGTGTCAGATCAGCGATCTGACAATATACAGTGATGTCCCACCCAGGCACTAAGTAAAAATGTAAAAAAAAAAAATCATGTGTAAAAATATTTAAAAAATAATCCTAAATAAAGAAAAAAATAAAAATAAATATTGTTCGAATAAATTTCTTTGCGTAAACCCCCCCAAAAAAACAATAAAAGTACACATATTTAGTATCACCGCGTCCGTAACGACCCGACCTATAAAACTGTCCCTAGTTAACCCCTTCAGTGAATACTGTAAAAAAAAAAAAAAAAAAACGAGGCAACAAACAATGCTTTATAATCATACTGCCGAACAAAAAGTGGAATAACACGCGATCAAAAAGACGGATATAAATAAACATGGTACCGCTGAAAACGTCATCTTGTCTCGCAAAAAACAAGCCACCAAACAGCGTCATCAGCAAAAAATTAAAAAAGGTATAGCCCTCAGAAAAAAGCGATGCAAAAACAATTATTTTTTATATAAAATAGTTTTTATTGTATAAAAGTGCCAAAACATAAAAAAATGATATAAATGAGGTATCGCTGTAATCATACTAAACCAAAAAATAAAACTGCTTTATCAATTTTACCACACGAGGAACGGTATAAATGTCCCTCCCAAAAGAAATTCATGAATTGCTGGTTTTTGTTAATTCTGCCTCCCAAAAATTGGAATAAAAAGCGATCAAAAAATGTCATGTGCCCGAAAATGGTACCAATAAAAATGTCAACTCGTCCCGCAAAAAACAAGACCTCATATGACTCTGTGGACCAAAATATGGAAAAATTTTACTATTAAAATGTGGTGATGCAAAAACTATTTTTTGCAATAAATAGCATCTTTTAGCATGTGACAGCTGCCAAACAAAAACCCGCTAAAATAACCCCGCTATAAATAGTAAATCAAAACCCCTTCATCACCCCCATAGTTATGGAAAATAATAAAATTAAAAAAATGTATTTATTTCTATTTTCCCATTAGGGTTAGGGCTAGGGTTAGGTCTAGGGTTAAAGTTGGGGCTAAAGTTAGGGTTAGGATTGGGGCTAAAGTTAGGGTTCGGGCAAAGGTTAGGGATGGGGCTAGAGACAGGGTTAGGGTTTGGATTGCGTTTACGGTAGCTATTACGGTTGGGATTAGGGTTAGGGGTGTGTCAGGGTTAGGGGTGTGGTTAGGGTTGGGATTAGGGTTAGGGGTGTGCTGGGGTTAGACGTGTGGTTAAGGTTATGGTTGGGATTAAGGTTAGGGGTGTGTTCAGGTTAGGGGCTTGTTCAGGTTAGGGGTGTGGCTAGCGTTATGGTTAGGGTTGGGATTAGGGTTAGGGGTGTGTTCGGGTTAGGGTTGGAGTTAGAATTGGGGGATTTCCACTGTTAAGGCACATCAGGGGCTCTCCAAACATGACATGGCATCCTATCTCAATTCCAGCCAATTCTGCATTGAAAAAGTGAAACGACACTCCTTCCCTTCCGAGCTCTGCCATGCGCCCAAACAGTGGTTCACCCCCACATATGGGGTATCTACATACTCAGGACAAATTGTACAACAACTTTTGGGGTCCAATTTCTCCTTTTACCCTTGGTAAAATAAAACAAATTGGATCTAAAGTAATTTTTTTGTGAAAAAAAGTTAAATGTTCATTTTTTTTTTTAAACATTCCAAAAATTCCTGTGAGGCACCTGAAGGGTTAATAAACTTCTTGAATGCGGTTTTGAGTACCTTGAGGGGTGCAGTTTTTAGAATGGTGTCACTTTTGGGCATTTTCAATCATATAGACCCCTCAAAGTGACTTCAAATGTGATGTGGTCCCTAAAAAAAATGGTGTTGTAAAAATGAGAAATCGCTGGTCAACTTTTAACCCTTATAACTCCCTAACAACAAAAAAATGTTGGTTCCAAAATCGTGCTGATGTAAATTTATTTTTTTTATTATTGCTATTTGTCGTTTTTTACTTCTTATTTTTCTTCTTTTTGATTTACCATCTGTTCCAAGCAGGACTTTGAAATCTGGCCATGATCATCTGTTATGGACTTGCCAATGATGGAATCATTTTCTACCCCTGGAGCATGACAACAAAGGGACCGAGGATGATTCAGGACGCTGCGATGTGCACTGGACTGGATCACACTAAAACTTACCTGCTGTCGCTGTGTCACTATGATCAATTATGTGCACATCGCTTTCATACTGTCTTATCTTTGTTGTCCTCTGCCCCCTTTTTATGTATTTATTTGTTTGCATATGTTCCTGGGGCATGTATTTACCATTGGTGTCACAGTGGGGGTGCGCGTGCGTGCCGCGGTCCCGTCTCCGGGCTGTGCGGCGGCGCGTCTTTGTCCTCGTCTGTGCGAGGGGGGATTGCTCCTCCTCCCCCCTCGCGCGAGACGATGCTGACGCTCTGCCTCACTGGCCGGGAGTCTGGGATCCGCGGCGCGCATGCGCCGCTTACCTCACTCGTGATTGGCCGGACGGTTATCACATGCCGGTTCAGAGTTCAATATAAGGTCCTGTCTGGGCAAAGCACTGTATCCCCTTGATAAAGCGGGGCGTTTTACCCGCGAAACGCGCGTCGGGGCACGCACACTCGGTCCTGGACCTCCACACTCTGGCCCTTGGTAAGCATTCCACCCCCAATGGCTTCTTTTTGATATATCTATACTGTGATTACTCTTGGGGTGTATGGGGATGCTGCCTATATGCAGCATGGACATTGCACTTGCACCTTATACTATATATGTTACCTGCTTTGCATTTTTTGGCTAGGCTTTTGGTGTGGAGCCCTGTGTTTCCCGTATGGTGCTTCCTCTTGCCATTTTTTGTATTATTGTATGTTGTAGTTTAATGGTATTAATAAATTTTGTTGAATTTTAAGTGATACCTGATTGCTCTTTTTTCTCCGCAAACACAATATGTTATTCTGAGCAAGGTTGTTTATGATAGCCTGGCTCAATTGAGCCATATAGGTGTGGCATAGCTATTATGTCACTGAGGTTGTGGTATTTATTAATTGTTTCTGTGTTTCTCACAGTAGACCTCAAATCTGAGATGGATTTTCGTGCACGTGACCATACGTGGCGCACGCTAATCAATGACGCAATGCAAGAGGACCCAGAGGGGTATGCCGGGGGTATTGACAAGAATATACAGGATGACATTAATAAATTTAAAGACTTATTTAGGAAAAGGATCCGTGTCTGGTGGAACCATGCGTTTCTTGAGAAATATATTCAGAAGGACTTGATACCCAGAGGGCTTAGAATACAGGTGTTCCCATCGTTTCCCATTCAGGACGAGGATTTTAAGAATAAATGGGAAAATTATGCGAACACCTGTTCTAGAGGATTTCTCGAACTTCTGAGAGATATGAACTCGGCAACTCTAACGTCCCTAGAAAAGGAGATCGAGGAGATTCAGGCGGTATTTCATCGTGAATTGAGCAGTGATGCTTTAAAAAAATTCAATGAGGAGGTTGATGTTCTTTCTCAGAAGTGGGTTCAAGAGGTACAGTCTACCAAGACTAAGAAATTTCAAAGAGATGTGGAGGACAAAAAACTCCAACGTGTATATAGATGGCGAAATGTATATAGCCGGTCAAGACCGCAGTCGAGAAATTCCTCCTACTCAAGATCTCGATCAACCTCCAGGAGATCAAATATATCGGGGGAGGAGGAATTGGTACCGAAGGGCTCCCTACAAGGTGGTCCCATAACAAATGCATCTACCCTAAAACGTACTACAAGGCAAACTACTAAATTCAAACAGACCGGAGGGAACTCCAACCCACAGGGGGGATTACAGGTAGTGAACCTTTCCCAACATGTACTAACTAAGACTCAGCTGAGGGTATTGAGTAGGGGACTCTCATTCGCCCCGACTAATTCATTTAATTTCTTCACAGCTATGAAGGATCTCAATTTGTTTTCTCGTAAACTACTCCTCAGAAAATTGCACCACAAGAGAGATTCGTGTGAGTCGATGTCTGAGATCGAGAGAGAGGTCCTTCATAATCTAGAGGACCTCCTGGAGGAGCAGGAGGGTCCCAATACAAGTAGGTTTCCACCTTCTTCTGTGGCCAGATCGACTAGGTTTCCCCCCTTGTCACTCAGTCCTGCTATTGACATCTTTACGAGATTAGTGACAGAGGATTTCAAGGAGCTGTCTACTCGGCGGCGCTTTGATAATCTTACAAGAGATGAAAGGACGGCTATTTCAGATCTACAAAAATTACCTAATGTCGTCTTTAAGGCGGCTGACAAGGGGGGAAACATCGTCATCTGGCCGCAAGATAAATATGAACGTGAAGCTTTTCGTCAATTGAGGGATCGGGACACCTATTGTAGACTGTCCTTTAACCCGGTATCCTCTTTCTCTCTGGATCTCCAGAAAATCCTGATTAGGGCCCTTGATAATGGTTTAATTACCAAACAAGTCTTGGAGGGTCTGACAGTCAGGTCCCCTAAGGTCTCAACTTTCTACTTATTGCCTAAGATCCACAAGAATGCCCTCGACCCTCCTGGACGTCCTATAGTGTCTGGAATTGGCAGTTTATGTGATCCAATATGCCAGTTTATAGACTTTTATTTGAAACCACTCGTAGAAACCCTTCCATCTTATGTACGCGACACTACGGATGCTCTGACGAGGGTCGACGGCATTCTTGTGGATCATGATACGTTATTAGTAACGGCGGATGTAGAAAGTCTTTACACTTGTATTGACCATCAGCATGGTATCGAGGCCGTCCGCCTCTTCCTCGGGGCGTCCGACCGGGCCGGCCCTTTTTGTGAGTTTATCCTCGAGCTGCTGCACTATGTCCTTACCCACAATTTTTTTGTTTTTAAGGATTTATTCTATCTCCAGATGCGTGGCACAGCCATGGGCGCGGCCTGCGCGCCCTCGTATGCAAATCTCTTCCTTGGTTCATGGGAGAGATTTCTGTTTGGCGACGAGGGCCCGCGGGCCGCCTCCCATGTGCTGTGCTGGCATCGTTATATAGACGATGTTTTTTTCTTGTGGGACGGGACGGTGCGGCAGCTCGGGGAATTTATGGAGACGCTTAATCAAAACACTCTGAACATCCGCTTAACATACACCTATGATATCAAGAAGGTGGATTTTCTGGATGTCACTTTTGAGGTAGACCAGACTGGTCGCATCCAGACGGATGTATATCGCAAACCAACATCTGTTAATGCACTTATTCATGCCTCCTCAGCTCACAATCCATCTACGATTAGGGCTGTCCCGGTCGGTCAGTTCCTGAGGATGAGGCGGATTTGCTCGTCCGATGCTAGATTTGAAAATCAAGCTGCAGACCTAAGATCACGCTTTTCTGTACGTGGCTATTCTAATAGATGCATTAGACGTGGTTACCAACGAGCTAAGGCCACTCCGCGCAGTGATCTGCTACGACCTCCTAGGACGAGAAAGGGGTTTTCTAACAACGGCCCGATTAGATACATTTCTACGTACAATCATGAATGGGAGGAGATGCGAAACATCTTAAAAAAAACATTGGCCCATTTTAGGTGTCGAATCCTCTCTGGAGGTATCATTGGGGACGGGTCCGTCCATGACGGCCAGGCGGTCCAAGAACTTAAAGGATCTCTTGACGAGTAGTCATTATGTTCCATCTCGAGAGAATCCGTTTGGATCCAAAGGGCCTAACGCTGGATCCATACCTTGCGGTCACTGTCTTGCCTGCACGAATGTCCTGCGCTGCACTACTTTCTGCTCTTCCGACGGTAAAAGAAAGTTCGATATTAGACATCGTATTTCGTGTGGGAACATCAATATTATTTACTATGCCACTTGTGGCTGTGCAAAAATCTACGTCGGTTTGACTTCTAGAGAACTTAGGATACGGGTGCGTGAGCATGTGCGGGACATTCGTGCGGCCAGGACAGTGACTGATGTTTCCCTCCTCAAAACAATCCCACGCCATTTTAGGCAGTTTCACGGATGTGACCCCTCATCATTTATGGTGCGGGGTATTGATATGATTCATTTGGGGATTAGAGGGGGTGATTACAAAAAGATACTAGCGCAGGTCGAAGCAAAGTGGATAGTGACTCTAGACACTATGACCCCTAGGGGTCTAAACGAGTCACTTTCCTTTTCCTCTTTTCTGTGAATATAAGTTATTTATTTATTTTCTTCTGATTTCACCCAAAATTAGTTATATGTATATATAGTTATCCTCTCTTGTCTCCTATACCCTCGGGTTTGGGTGTGCGGTTTTTTGTTTTTAATTTATTGTTTTTATTATTGCTATTTGTCGTTTTTTACTTCTTATTTTTCTTCTTTTTGATTTACCATCTGTTCCAAGCAGGACTTTGAAATCTGGCCATGATCATCTGTTATGGACTTGCCAATGATGGAATCATTTTCTACCCCTGGAGCATGACAACAAAGGGACCGAGGATGATTCAGGACGCTGCGATGTGCACTGGACTGGATCACACTAAAACTTACCTGCTGTCGCTGTGTCACTATGATCAATTATGTGCACATCGCTTTCATACTGTCTTATCTTTGTTGTCCTCTGCCCCCTTTTTATGTATTTATTTGTTTGCATATGTTCCTGGGGCATGTATTTACCATTGGTGTCACAGTGGGGGTGCGCGTGCGTGCCGCGGTCCCGTCTCCGGGCTGTGCGGCGGCGCGTCTTTGTCCTCGTCTGTGCGAGGGGGGATTGCTCCTCCTCCCCCCTCGCGCGAGACGATGCTGACGCTCTGCCTCACTGGCCGGGAGTCTGGGATCCGCGGCGCGCATGCGCCGCTTACCTCACTCGTGATTGGCCGGACGGTTATCACATGCCGGTTCAGAGTTCAATATAAGGTCCTGTCTGGGCAAAGCACTGTATCCCCTTGATAAAGCGGGGCGTTTTACCCGCGAAACGCGCGTCGGGGCACGCACACTCGGTCCTGGACCTCCACACTCTGGCCCTTGGTAAGCATTCCACCCCCAATGGCTTCTTTTTGATATATCTATACTGTGATTACTCTTGGGGTGTATGGGGATGCTGCCTATATGCAGCATGGACATTGCACTTGCACCTTATACTATATATGTTACCTGCTTTGCATTTTTTGGCTAGGCTTTTGGTGTGGAGCCCTGTGTTTCCCGTATGGTGCTTCCTCTTGCCATTTTTTGTATTATTGTATGTTGTAGTTTAATGGTATTAATAAATTTTGTTGAATTTTAAGTGATACCTGATTGCTCTTTTTTCTCCGCAAACACAATATGTAAAGAAAACAAGTAGGAAATGTTATTTATTAAGTATTTTGTGAGGCATATCTCTGTGATTTATGGGCATGAAAATTCAAAGTTGGAAAATTGCAAAATGTTCGCCAAAATTCTGTTTTTTTCACAAATAAATGCACGTAATATCGAGGAAATTTTACCACTAACATGAAGTACAATATGTCATGAAAAAACTATGTTAGAATAACTGGGATCCATTGAAGCTTTCCAGAGTTGTAACCACATAAAGGGACAGTGGTCAGAATTGTAAAAATTGGCCTGGTCATTAACGTGCAAACCACCCTGAGGGTAAAGGGTGTTATGGACCTGGTGGTTAGGAGCACCCGGAACGACCTGATGGTTAAACTCACACAGGACAAGCTCTGGGAAGTGGGAGCTCTGCTGACCGCAACCCCTAATCCTATCACACAACTAGAAATAGCCGTGGAGTGTACCCAACACGACTTAGACGCCTCTTCACAGCCTAAGAGCTAACTAGCCCTAAAGATAGAAAATAAAGCCTACCTTGCCTCAGAGAAATTCCCCAAAGGAAAAGGCAGCCCCCCACATATATTAACTGTGAATAAAGATGAAAGTCACAAACACAGAAATGAAACAGGTTTCAGCAAAGGGAGGCCAGACTTACTAAACAGACTGAGGATAGGAAAGGTATCTTTGCGGTCAGCACAAAAAACTACAAAAGACCACGCAGAGTGTGCAAAAAGACCTCCGCACCGACTCACGGTGCGGAGGTGCCACTCTGCATCCCAGAGCTTCCAGCTAGCAAGGCAAAATCATGATAGCCAACTGGACAAGGAAACAATGAACAAATAATTAACTAGCAGGGACTTAGCTTCTGCTGCAGTAGACAGGTCACCAGAAAGATCCAAGAGCGAACTGAACCAGTACAAGAACATTGACAGCTGGCATGGAGTAACGATCTGAGTGGAGTTAAATAGAACAGCCAGCCAAAGAATAAACTAGGTCACCTGTGGAAGGAACCTCAGAAGCAGCAGCTCCACTCACAGCCACCAGAGGGAGTCCATGGACAGAACTCGCCGAAGTACCATTCATGACCACAGGAGGGAGTTCGAAAACAGAATTCACAACAGTACCCCCCCCCTTGAGGAGGTGTCACCGAACCCTCACCAGAGCACACAGGCCGATCAGGACGAGCCAAATGAAAGGCACGCATGAACATCGGCATAGATCGGCAGCATGAACATCAGAGGCAAAAACCCAGGAATTATCTTCCTGACCATAACCCTTCCACTTGACCAGGTACTGGAGTTTCCGTCTCGAAACACGAGAATCCAAAATCTTCTCCACCACATACTCCAACTCTCCCTCGACCAACACCGGGGCAGGAGGATCAACGGAGGGAACCATAGGCGCCACGTATCTCCGCAATAACGACCTATGGAACACATTATGGATGGCAAAAGAAGCTGGAAGGGCCAAACGAAATGACACAGGATTGAGAACTTCAGAAATCTTATACGGACCAATGAAACGAGGCTTAAACTTAGGAGAGGAAACCTTCATAGGAACATGATGAGATGACAACCAAACCAAATCCCCAACACGAAGTCGGGGACCAACACAGCACCGGCGGTTAGCGAAACGTTGAGCCTTCTCCTGGGACAATGTCAAATTGTCCACCACATGAGTCCAAATCTGCTGCAACCTGTCCACCACAGTAACCACACCAGGACAGTCCGAAGTCTCAACCTGCCCTGAAGAGAAACGAGGATGGAAACCAGAATTACAGAAAAAAGGCGAAACCAAAGTAGCCGAGCTGGCCCGATTATTAAGGGCGAACTCAGCCAAAAGCAAGAAGGACACCCAATCATCCTGATCAGCAGAAACAAAGCATCTCAGATATGTCTCCAAAGTCTGATTAGTTCGTTCGGTTTGGCCATTTGTCTGAGGATGGAAAGCCGAAGAAAAAGACAAATCAATGCCCATCTTAGCACAAAAGGACCGCCAAAACCTCGAAACAAACTGGGAACCTCTGTCCGAGATGATGTTCTCCGGAATGCCATGCAAACGAACCACATGCTGGAAAAACAATGGCACCAAATCAGAGGAGGAAGGCAATTTAGACAAGGGTACCAAATGGACCATCTTAGAGAAGCGATCACAAACCACCAAAATGACCGACATCCTTTGAGAGACAGGGAGATCTGAAATAAAATCCATGGAAATATGTGTCCAGGGCCTCTTCGGGACCGGCAAGGGCAAAAGCAACCCACTGGCACGAGAACAGCAGGGCTTAGCCCGAGCACAAGTCCCACAGGACTGCACAAAAGAACGCACATCCCGTGACAAAGAAGGCCACCAAAAGGATCTAGCCACCAAATCTCTGGTACCAAAGATTCCAGGATGACCCGCCAACACCGAACAATGAACCTCAGAGATAACTCTACTAGTCCATCTATCAGGGACAAACAGTTTCTCCGCTGGACAACGGTCAGGTCTATCAGCCTGAAACTTCTGCAGCACACGCCGCAAATCAGGGGAGATGGCAGACAAAATTACCCCCTCTTTGAGAATACCCGCCGGCTCAGGAACACCCGCAGAGTCAGGCACAAAACTCCTTGACAGGGCATCAGCCTTCACATTCTTAGAGCCCGGAAGGTACGAAACCACAAAATCAAAACGGGAGAAAAACAGTGACCATCGAGCCTGTCTAGGATTTCACCATTTGGCAGACTCGAGATAAGTCAAATTCTTGTGATCCGTCAAGACCACCATGCGATGTTTGGCTCCTTCAAGCCAATGTCGCCACTCCTCGAATGCCCACTTCATGGCCAACAACTCTCGATTGCCAACATCATAATTGCGCTCAGCAGGCGAGAATTTTCTAGAAAAGAAGGCACATGGTTTCATCACCGAGCCATCAGAACTTCTTTGCGACAAAACAGCCCCTGCTCCAATCTCAGAAGCATTAACCTCAACCTGAAACGGGAGCGAAACATCTGGCTGGCACAACACAGGGGCAGAAGAAAAACGACGCTTCAACTCCTGAAAAGCCTCTACAGCCGCCGAGGACCAATTGACCACATCAGCACCTTTCTTGGTCAAATCGGTCAACGGTTTAGCAACACTAGAAAAATTAGCGATGAAGCGACGGTAAAAATTAGCAAAGCCCAGGAACTTCTGCAGGCTCTTCACAGATGTCGGCTGAGTCCAATCATAAATGGCCTGAACTTTAACAGGGTCCATCTCGATAGTAGAAGGGGAAAAAATGAAACCCAAAAATGAAACCTTCTGAACCCCAAAGAGACATTTCGGCCCCTTCACAAACAAGGAATTCGCACGAAGGACCTGGAACACCATTCTGACCTGCTTCACATGAGACCCCCAATCATCCGAAAAGACCAAAATATCATCCAAATATACAATCATGAATCTATCCAGGTACTCTCGGAAGATGTCATGCATAAAGGACTGAAACACAGATGGAGCATTAGAAAGCCCGAATGGCATAACCAGGTACTCAAAATGGCCCTCGGGCGTATTAAATGCTGTTTTCCATTCATCGCCCTGTTTAATTCGCACAAGATTATACGCCCCTCGAAGATCTATCTTGGTGAACCAACTAGCCCCCTTAATCCAAGCAAACAAATCAGACAGCAGCGGCAAAGGGTACTGAAATTTGACTGTGATCTTATTAAGAAGGCGGTAATCAATACAAGGTCTCAAAGAGCCATCCTTCTTGGCCACAAAAAAAGAACCCTGCTCCCAACGGTGATGACGACGGGCGAATATGACCTTTCTCCAAGGATTCCTTTATATACCTCCGCATAGCGGCGTGCTCTGGCACAGATAAATTGAACAATCGGCCCTTAGGAAACTTACTACCAGGAATCAAATTAATAGCACAATCGCAATCCCTATGAGGAGGTAGGGCACCGGATTTGGGCTCTTCAAATACATCCCAGTAATCTGACAAAAACTCAGGGACTTCAGAAGGAGTGGAAGGCGAAATTGACAGCAATGGAACATCACCATGTACCCCCTGACAACCCCAGCCGGACACAGACATAGATTTCCAATCCAATACTGGATTATGGACCTGTAGCCATGGCAACCCCAAAACGACCACATCATGCAGATTATGCAACACCAAAAAGCGAATATCCTCCTGATGTGCAGGAGCCATGCACATGGTCAATTGAGTCCAGTACTGAGGCTTATTCTTGGCCAAAGGCGTAGCATCAATTCCTCTCAATGGAATAGGATACTGCAAGGGCTCCAAGAAAAAACCACAGCGCCTGGCAAACTCCAAGTCCATCAAATTCAGGGCAGCGCCTGAATCCACAAATGCCATAACAGAATAGGACGACAGAGAGCAAATCAGAGTAACGAACAAAAGAAATTTAGACTGTACCGTACCAATGGTGGCAGACCTAGCAAACCGCTTAGTGCGCTTAGGACAATCGGAGATAGCATGAGTGGAATCACCACAGTAAAAACACAGCCCATTCCGACGTCTGTGTTCTTGCCGTTCAGCTCTGGTCAAAGTCCTATCACATTGCATAGGCTCAGGCCTATGCTCAGAGAATACCGCCAAATGGTGCACAGCTTTGCGCTCACGCAAGCGCCGATCGATCTGAATGGCCAAGGACATAGACTCATTCAGACCAGCAGGCGTGGGAAATCCCACCATGACATCCTTAAGGGCTTCAGAAAGACCCTTTCTGAAAATTGCCGCCAGGGCACACTCATTCCACTGAGTAAGCACAGACCACTTTCTAAACTTCTGACAGTACACCTCCGCTTCATCCTGACCCTGACACAAAGCCAGCAAGATTTTCTCTGCCTGATCCACTGAATTTGGTTCATCATAAAGCAATCCAAGCGCCAGAAAAAAACGCATCTACATCACGCAATGCAGGATCTCCTGGTGCAAGGGAAAATGCCCAGTCTTGAGGGTCACCACGCAACAAAGAAATAATGATTTTTACTTGTTGAACGGGGTCACCAGAGGAGCGGGGTTTCAAAGATAGAAACAGTTTACAATTATTTTTGAAATTCAGGAATTTAGATCTATCCCCAGAAAACAAATCAGGAATTGAAATTCTAGGCTCTAACATCGGATTCTGAACCACAAAATCTTGAATGTTTTGTACCCTTGCAGTGAGATGATCCACACAAGAGGACAGACCTTGAATATCCATATCTACACCTGTGTCCTGAACCACCCAGAGGTTAAGGGGAAAAGAAAGACAAAAAAACACTGCAGAGAAAAAAAAATGGTCTCAGAACTTCTCTTATCCCTCTATTGAGATGCATTAATACTTTGGGCCAGCTGTACTGTTATGGACCTGGTGGTTAGGAGCACCCGGAACGACCTGAAGGTTAAACTCACACAGGACAAGCTCTGGGAAGTGGGAGCTCTGCTGACCGCAACCCCTAATCCTATCACACAACTAGAAATAGCCGTGGAGCGTACCTAACACGACCTAGATGCCTCTTCACAGCCTAAGAGCTAACTAGCCCTAAAGATAGAAAATAAAGCCTACCTTGCCTCAGAGAAATTCCCCAAAGGAAAAGGCAGCCCCCCACATATATTGACTGTGAGTAAAGATGAAAGTCACAAACACAGAAATGAAACAGGTTTCAGCAAAGGGAGGCCAGACTTACTAAACAGACTGAGGATAGGAAAGGTATCTTTGCGGTCAGCACAAAAAACTACAAAAGACCACGCAGAGTGTGCAAAAAGACCTCCGCACCGACTCACGGTGCGGAGGTGCCACTCTGCATCCCAGAGCTTCCAGCTAGCAAGGCAAAATCATGATAGCCAACTGGACAAGGAAACAATGAACAAATAATTAACTAGCAGGGACTTTGCTTCTGCTGGAGTAGACAGGTCACCAGAAAGATCCAAGAGCGAACTGAACCAGTACAAGAACATTGACAGCTGGCATGGAGTAACGATCTGAGTGGAGTTAAATAGAACAGCCAGCCAAAGAATAAACTACGTCACCTGTGGAAGGAACCTCAGAAGCAGCAGCTCCACTCACAGCCACCAGAGGGAGTCCATGGACAGAACTCGCCGAATTACCATTCATGACCACAGGAGGGAGTTCGAAAACAGAATTCACAACAAAAGGGGTTAAATATTATTAGCATATCTATGAAGGTCATGGAAAAATTGGTAACATTTTCTAAACTTTTTTTTTTTTAAATCTTGTTCTTGGTGCAACTCATCTCACAAGGCATCCTTACACAGGAAACAAGTCACAAGACATAGGCTATAATTCATCAAGACAGACGTTGTTCACGGAGGTCTTGTTAAGAGGGCATACTGAAGTCAGATGCGCTGAATTTATTAAAGGGAACCTGTCACCCCCCAGGCGTTTGTAACTAAAAGAACCACCTTGTGCAGCACTAGAGTTGAGCGACTTTTACTTTTTTCGGATCGAGTCGGGTTTCGCGAAACCTGACTTTGTCAAAAGTCGGGTCGGGTGAAATTGGCCGATTATTGCGAAAAGTCGGGGGCCGACTGAAACACAAAACACAATGCAAGTCAATGGGGAATCAAAGTCGGCAGTGAGTGGAGGCCAGGAAAACGCCTACAGTGCCCATTTCAATGCCAAAAACATCAATTCTTTTTACTTAAGCTTGTCAATCTTCATTTACTTTATAATAAGTTAGGCATTGAAAACTGGGGGTCATTTGGCTAAAGTTGTGGGGGGGTAGGACTGGCTCAAGATTTTTGTGGGCCCAGGAAACGCTGAATACGTCACGGCAGTGGAGCAGGGAGAGGTAAGTATTTCAACTTTGCAAGTGCTGTGATCCTGAGCAAGCAGGGGGGGGGCCCACTCGTTGGCACTGGCACAGGGCCCCTCATAGTACGGCGGAGTGTTTAACGGCAGGTGGCGCCTCCCACTGGCAGAGACACTTTTGCGTACTATGAGGGGCCCTGTGCCAGTGACGTCGCCAACGAGAATGCCCCCCCACCTGATGAAGGAACCTGCACTTTCATCTGCACCTTCCTCTTTGTCCCTGTGTAAGGTGGTATAGTATGCGGGAAGGGGAACCTGACTTTCAGCAGGGTCAGATTCTGGCTGTGTAGAGTGCAAGGGGAATGTAGTGGTCTGGGTCAATGTACCAGCAGACTCATCTAGCATCTAGCAGTGGCTGGGCAATGGGCAGGATGAGGAGGAAACACAGATATAGGCCCAAGTAATAAAGTAGGCTAAATGCAGTTCAAAATTGGTAACAGGACTAAACAGGCGGCATTGCTTTGTTCAGTGGAGGACAACTGTAATGAGTGGCAGACACAGTTAGTAGGCCCAAATACTAAAGTAGGCTAAATGCAGTTCAAAATTGTTAACAGGACTAAATGGGCGGCTTTGCTTTGTTCAGTGGAGGACAACTGTAATGAGTGGCAGACACAGTTAGTAGGCCCATATATTAAAGTAGGCTAAATGCAGTTCAAAATTGGTAACAGGACTAAACGGGGGGCATACCTAGGTACAGGGGTGGGCTCCTCTGCTGAGTAGCAGACAGTGATGCTTGCGCCAGGTGGTGACCACGGCCCTGTGGGGGGAGTCAGCCCATTTAGGGAGGTATAAAAATGGCCTATGGTGGACATTCAGCAGCTGCAAATGGAGGAATTGGAGCAGTCAGTAAGAGGAGGCCAAAAGCAAGACATTTTTCTGGCAAGCTACGTGTCAGCAGGGGAAGGTGGGGCAAAATAATTTGAAATCCATGATTGGTTCATTTTAATGACGGTTAGATCATCCGGCTTTAAGGCTATGTGCACACGATGCGGATTTTGCTCCGGATCCGCAGTGTTTCCGCAGCTGCGGATCCGCAGCAGTTTCCCCTGCGTTTACAGTTCACTGTAAAAGTATGGGAAAAAAACGCTGTGCACATGCGGAAAAAAACACGCGGAAACGCAGCGGTTTACAATCCGCAGCATGTCACTTTTTTGTGCGTTTTCCGCAGCGGATTTACAACTGCCCTTATGGAAAACCTCAGTTGTAAATCCGCAGTGGAAACCGCAGGAAAACCGCGGTAAATCCGCGATAAATCTGCAGCGGTTTTATCAAATCTGCTGGAATCGGCTGTGGAAAAATCCGCAGTGGACCCAGACTACGTGTGCACATAGCCTAAAAGCTGTTTTCCTACTCCCAGATAAGGGAGCCTTCGAAGCCTTGTGTAGCCAGACGATGACGCTGGCTCAACACCTCCAGCCTTAGGTGCTATTGTGCTTTTGCCACTACCACCAGATGCACCACCACCACCATCAGTACCAGCTGGCAACCACCGCCCATGGGCTTTTCCACCAGACTTCCTCATTTTTTGGAAAATCTAACCAAAATAACAACCGTTATATGGTACTGTAAAACAAGGTAGAAGCTGTATATACAGGTCCTTCTCAAAAAATTAGCATATAGTGTTAAATTTCATTATTTACCATAATGTAATGATTACAATTAAACTTTCATATATTATAGATTCATTATCCACCAACTGAAATTTGTCAGGTCTTTTATTGTTTTAATACTGATGATTTTGGCATACAACTCCTGATAACCCAAAAAACCTGTCTCAATAAATTAGCATATTTCACCCATCCAATCAAATAAAAGTGTTTTTTAATAACAAACAAAAAAACCATCAAATAATAATGTTCAGTTATGCACTCAATACTTGGTCGGGAATCCTTTGGCAGAAATGACTGCTTCAATGCGGCGTGGCATGGAGGCAATCAGCCTGTGACACTGCTGAGATGTTATGGAGGCCCAGGATGCTTCAATAGCGGCCTTAAGCTCATCCAGAGTGTTGGGTCTTGCGTCTCTCAACTTTCTCTTCACAATATCCCACAGATTCTCTATGGGGTTCAGGTCAGGAGAGTTGGCAGGCCAATTGAGCACAGTAATACCATGGTCAGTAAACCATTTACCAGTGGTTTTGGCACTGTGAGCAGGTGCCAGGTCGTGCTGAAAAAATGAAATCTTCATCACCATAAAGCATTGACCCTGCCCTTGATGAAACACAGTGGACCAACACCAGCAGCTGACATGGCACCCCACACCATCACTGACTGTGGGTACTTGACACTGGACTTCAGGCATTTTGGCATTTCCTTCTCCCCAGTCTTCCTCCAGACTCTGGCACCTTGATTTCCGAATGACATGCAAAATTTGCTTTCATCAGAAAAAAGTACTTGGGACCACTTAGCAACAGTCCAGTGCTGCTTCTCTGTAGCCCAGGTCAGGCGCCTCTGCCGCTGTTTATGGTTCAAAAGTGGCTTTACCTGGGGAATGCGGCACCTGTAGCCCATTTCCTGCACACGCCTGTGCACGGTGGCTCTGGATGTTTCCACACCAGACTCAGTCCACTGCTTCCTCAGGTTCCCCAAGGTCTGGAATCGGTCCTTCTCCACAATCTTCCTCAGGGTCCGGTCTCCTCTTCTCGTTGTACAGCGTTTTCTGCCACATTGTTTCCTTCCAACAGACTTACCATTGAGGTGCCTTGATACAGCACTCTGGGAACAGCCTATTTGTTGAGAAATTTCTTTCTGGGTCTTACCCTCTTGCTTGAGGGTGTCAATGATGGCCTTCTTGACATCTGTCAGGTCGCAAGTCTTACCCATGATGGGGGTTTTGAGTAATGAACCCGGCAGGGAGTTTATATAAGCCTCAGGTATCTTTTGCATGTGTTTAGAGTTAATTAGTTGATTCAGAAGATTAGGGTAATAGGTCGTTTAGAGAACCTTTTCTTGATATGCTAATTTATTGAGACAGGTTTTTTGGGTTATCAGGAGTTGTATGCCAAAATCATCAGTATTAAAACAATAAAAGACCTGACAAATTTCAGTTGGTGGATAATGAATCTATAATATATGAAAGTTTAATTGTAATCATTACATTATGGTAAATAATGAAATTTAACACTATATGCTAATTTTTTGAGAAGGACCTGTAAACTGGTTGAGAATTTAAATCTCCCTTTTTTTTGGGAGACTGAACCAAACCTTCACTCCACTTTGTGAGAATTTGAATCTCACTTATTTTTTTGGGAGACTGAACCGAACCTCAGGCCCTGTGCATAAAACAACACAATGTAAGTGGCAGAAAGTGGCTGGCTGACATACACCAAACTAACAGGACTGAAGTATATCCACTTTGTGAGAATTTGAATCTCACTTTTTTGGGGGGAGACTGACCCAAAACACAGGCCCAGTGCATAAAACAACGCAATGTAAGTGGCAGAATGTGGCTGGAAGATATATGAAAAAATACAAGGACTGTAGTACAATTTCAATCTCCCTACAATGATCTCAGGACAAGTATGGCAGCAATAAAAAGGACTGCTGCACACAAAAGTGTAGACAAATAAACAAGATAACTGTGCAGAAAGGAGCAACATGATTTTTGCTTTTAAAAAAGCAGTTGGTTTGCACAGCAGCGTGCAAACAGCAATGCAGCTATCAGGGAGCATTATAAGGCAGCCTAATAAGCTACAGAGCTGATGCACAAAAATATAGCCTCCACTGTCCCTGCAAAAAAATGGTGGTGTTGGACAGTGGAAATCGCTACAGCACAAGTGGTTTGGGGGTAATCTTCCCTCCCTAACTATATCCCTTCTTCTGATGAAGCTGCGGCAAACTCTCCCTATGCTAAGATTGGCAGAAGTAAGATGGCGGCCGGCGTGCACGCCTCTTTATAGCCCCTGTGACGCCGCAGAAAGCAAGCCAATCACTGTCATGCCCTTCTCTAAGATGGTGGGGACCGAGACCTATGTCATCACGCTGCCCACACTCTGCGTCCTCCTTCATTGGCTGAAAAATGGTGCTGAAAGAGTCATGCGAAACGCGACTTTTGCACGCAGATCGCCGACCTCATGGCCGATCCCACACTAGGATCGGGTTTCATGAAACCCGACTTTGCCGAAAGTCGGCGATTTTTGAATTTGTCCGATCCGTTTCGCTCAACCCTATGCAGCACTAATGCTGCATTCTGACAAGGTGGCTTTTAGTTCTTGGTGCTGTAACTGCAGAAATAATCAATTTTGCAATTTGTCCAAAATATTTTGAAACAGTCCTGGGGGCAGGTCTTTCCCCCCCTAATGCAGACGCAGTACCGCATCACTCATACCCTCTTGACCCCGGGCGCCGCCTTCTCAGTGTTGTTTTGAACTGTCCCGGTGCCTACACTGTTATCTTATGCCTTGGGCATGCGCAGTTAGCGCTGCCCGTCTTCTGACATCATTTGATTTCAGGCTGACTGCGCCTGTGCAGCCTTGCTGCCCGATATCCCGCCCCACAGTGTCTTCTGATTTATTCACACTGCGTGGCTGGGATTCATGGGCATGCGCAGTGCATATCTTCACCTCTCACTCATCTCCCTCCACCTTCTTCAGACTTGCGGCGTCAGCTGATCCCTAATCGCCGTGGCATCGCATGGATCCTTCCCAAATGCGATGCCACGGCGATTAAGGGGGATTAGGGGGGAGCGCGGCCGATCGCCGCCCGGTGTCAGCTGATTATTACAGCTGACTTCCGGCACTATGTGCCAGGAGCGGTCACGGACCGCTCCCAGCACATTAACCCCCGGCACACTGTAGTCAAAGATGATCGCGCGTTCCGATGGCACAGAAAAGCATCGCGCAGAGAGGGGGCTCCCTGCGTGCTTCCCTGAGACCCTCGGAGCAACGCGATGCGATCGCGTTGCTCCGAGCATCTCCTACCTCCTCCTCCCTGCAGGCTCCGGACTTCCGGGTCCTGCAGGGAGGTGGCTTTCAAGCGCTTGCTCAGAGCAGGTGTCGGGAAGCCTCCCTGCAGTGCCTGTCAGATCGCTGATCTGACATAGTGCACTGCAAAGTGTCAGATCAGCGATCTGTCACTAAACAATGATGACCCCCGTGAGGCAATGTAAAAAAAAAATTTACATTTGTAAAAAAAAAAAAAAATCCTAAATAAAATGATATCTATATATTGTTCCAATAAATACATTGCTTTATCTAAATAATAAAAAAAAAAACAATAAAAGTACACATTTAATATCGCCATGTCCGTAACAACTCGACCTATAAATCTGTCCCACTAGTTAACCCCTTCAGGTAACACCGTAAAAAAATTGAGGCAAAAAACAACGCTTTATTATCATACCGCCAAACAAAAAGTGGAATAACACGCAATCAAAAAGACGGATATAAATAGCCATGTACCTCTGAAAACGTCATCTTGTCCTGCAAAAAGCGAGCCGCCATACAGCATCATGAGCGAAAAAGTAAAAAAGTTATACGCGTAGTCCTCAGAATAAAGCAATGCAAAAACAATTATTTTTTATATAAAATAGTTTTTATCGTATGAAAGCACCAAAACATAAAAAAAATATAAATGAGGTATCGCTGTAATCGTACTGACCCGAAGAATAAAACTGCTTTATCAATTTTGCCAAACGTGGAATGGTATAAACGCCCCCCCAAAAGGAATTCATGAATAGCTGGTTTTTGGTCATTCTGCCTCACAAAAATCGGAATAAAAAGCGAACAAAAAATGGTACCAATAAAAACGTCAACTCGTCCTGCAAAAAACAAGACCTAACATGACTCAGTGGGCCAAAAAATTGAATAATTATAGTTCTCAAAATGTGGAAACGCAAACTATTTTTTTGCAATAAAAAGCGTCTTTTAGTGTGTGACGGCTGCCAATCATAAAAATCCGCTAAAAACCCGCTATAAAAGTAAATCAAACCCCCCTTTATCACCCCCTTAGTTAGGGAAAAATAATAATATTTTTAAAAAATTATTTATTTCCATTTTCCCATTAGGGTTAGGATTGGGGCTAAAGTTAGGGTTGGGCTAAAGTTAGGGTTAGGTTCGGGGCTAAAGTTAGGGTTAGGGTTTGGTCTAAAGTAGGGTTTGGCTTACATTTACGGTTGGAATTAGGGTTGGGATTAGGGTTAGGGGTGTGGTTAGGGTTGGGATTAGGGTTGGGGTGTGTTGGGGTTAGTGGTGTGTTGGGGTTAGGAGTGTGGTTAGGGTTATGGTTGGGATTAGGGTTAGGGGTGTGTTTGGGTTAGGGTTTCAGTTAGAATTCGGGGGTTTCCACTGTTTAGGCACATCAGGGGCTCTCCAAATGCGACATGGCGTCCGATCTCAATTCCAGCCAATTATGCATTGAAAAAGTAAAACAGTGCTCCTTCCCTTCCGAGCTCTCCCGTGCACCCAAACAGGGGTTTACCCCAACATATGGGGTATCAGCGTACTCAAGACAAATTGGACAACAACTTTTGGGGTCCAATTTCTCTTGTTACCCTTGGAAAAATACAAAATCGGGGGCTAAAAAATAATTTTTGTGGATAAAAAAGGATTTTTTATTTTCACGGCTCTGCATTATAAACTGCAGTGAAACACTTGGGGGTTCAAAGTTCTCACATCTAGATAAGTTCCTTGGGGAGTCTAGTTTCCAATATGGGGTCACTTGTGGGGGGTTTCTACTATTTAGGTACATCAGGAGCTCTGCAAATTCAATGTGACGGCTGCAGACTAATCCATCTACTGTAAGTCTGCATTCCAAACAGCGCTCCTTCCCTTCCAAGCTCTGCCATACGCCCAAACAATGGTTTCCGCCCACATATGGAGTATCAGCGTACTCAGGACAAATTGGACAACAACACTTGGGGTCCAATTTCTCCTGTTACCCTTGGGAAAATACAAAAACTGGGGGCTAAAATATAATTTGTGTGTAAAAAAGCCGGATTACTTACCGGTAATGCTCTTTTAATGAGTCCACGACAGCACCCCACATGAGAGAGAGGGATCTGCCTATAGGAACAGGAAACCTACAGAATAAAAGGAGGCAGTCCCCTCTCCTCCTCAGTTTAGTTTACAGAGTCTAAAAAGGAAACCGCAAAAGCTTTAGTATTAATTCTTACTCAGCAACATAAATTTCTTAAACTCTATGCAACCATTATTTGTGAACGTAAAAGAAAGAACTGTGCATAATTTAGGGAGGGTACTAAATGGGTGCTGTCGTGGACTCATTAAGAGAGCATTACCGGTAAGTAATCCGGCTTTTTACCCTTCGCCACGACAGCACCCAACATAAGAGATTTTCAGAGAGTCATTATTTGGGTGGGATTACTGTAGTAAGAACAACTCTACCAAAGGTCAGATCAGAAGATGTAGATAGATCGAGTCTATAATGGTTGTAAAAGGTAGAAGGTGTAGACCAGGTTGTGGCCTTACATATTAAGTGGATTGGTACATCTGCTTGTTCCGCCCAGGAGGAAGCCATGGCTCATGTTAAATGTGCCTTTATACCCACTGGAGGGATTTCACTCTTTGATGTATAGGCCAAACAGATAGCTTCTCTGATCCACCAAAATATGGTAGCTCTTGTGACCTCATGTCCTTTCTTGCAGCCCTGAAAGGAGATAAACAGAGCCCTACTCTGCCTCCATGTCTGAGACCTTTCTATATAAGTCAGGATGGCTCTTCTGACATCTAAGGTGTGGAACTTATGTTGCTCTGGGGTTACAGGAGAATCAAAAAAGGAAGGGAGAAAAATTTCCTGAGATCTGTGAGAGGTGGATGCTACCTTAGGGAGGTATGAGGGATCAGGTTTTAGGACTATTTGATCTTGAAATACCAGTAAGAAAGGTGGGTCTACTGATAGGGCCTGGATGTCGCTAACCCTTCTAGCTGAGGTTAGGGCTACCAATAGGGCTACTTTATATGTTAGGACATTTAGAGGTATGGAATCTAATGGCTTAAATGGGGAGACAGTTAAGGACTAAATTTAAATTCCACGGAGCTAGACGGGGAATATGGAGCGGATTACTTCGTTCACAAGACTTTATAAATCTGGAGACCCACCTATTAGCTGCTATATTGCATCCATATAGGGCTCCTAATGCTGAGACCTGAACCCTTAAGGTGTTTACCGATAATCCTAATTCTCTACCTTTTTGTAGGAACTCTAGAATAGGTATTACCGGAACTTGCTTAGTGAACGGTATTGTATAAGAGTTTAAGAATTTATTCCATACCCTACTATATAATAGGGTGGTAGATCTTTCACTTGCGGGTGGAAAAATGGGCCCTGGAACAGCAGCTCCTTGTCTGATGGAAGAATCCATGGATCGCATAGACACATGCTCTGGAGACAAGAGAACCATGGTCTCTTTGGCCAAAAGGGTGCAATGAGGATTACTCTTGCTTGTTCCCTCCTGATCTTCCTGATCACTAGTGGAATCAGAGACATCGGAGGAAAGGCGTATGCCAGTTTGAACTTCCAAGGGTGGTGAAGGGAGTCCAACATGTCTGGATGATCCATGAAGTTCAGGGAAGCTAACCTTTTTACCTGTCTGTTGCTTCTTGTGGCAAACAGATCTATTTGAGGTACAATGCCTACAAGTAGTATTCAACCCCCTGCAGATTTAGCAGGTTTAATAAGATGCAAATAAGTTAGAGCCTTCAAACTTCAAACAAGAGCAGGATTTATTAACAGATGCATAAATCTTACAAACCAAAAAGTTTTGTTGCTCAGTTAAATTTTTATAAATTTTAAACATAAAAGTGTGGGTCAATTATTATTCAACCCCTAGGTTTAATATTTTGTGGAATAACCTTTGTTTGCAATTACAGCTAATAATCGTCTTTTATAAGACCTGATCAGGCCGGAACAGGTCTCTGGAGTTATCTTGGCCCACTCCTCCATGCAGATCTTCTCCAAGTTATCTAGGTTCTTTGAGTGTCTCATGTGGACTTTAATCTCGAGCTCCTTCCACAAGTTTTCAATTGGGTTAAGGTCAGGAGACTGACTAGGCCACTGCAACACCTTGATTTTTTGCCTCTTGACCCAGGCCTTGGTTTTCTTGGCTGTGTGCTTTGGGTCGTTGTCTTGTTGGAAGATGAAATGACGACCCATCTTAAGATCCTTGATGGAGGAGCGGAGGTTCTTGGCCAAAATCTCCAGGTAGGCCGTGCTATCCATCTTCCCATGGATGCGGACCAGATGGCCAGGCCCCTTGGCTGAGAAACAGCCCCACAGCAGGATGCTGCCACCACCATGCTTGACTGTAGGGATGGTATTCTTGGGGTCGTATGCAGTGCCATCCAGTCTCCAAACATCACGTGTGTGGTTGGCACCAAAGATCTCGATCTTGGTCTCATCAGACCAGAGAACCTTGAACCAGTGAGTCTCAGAGTCCTCCAAGTGATCATGAGCAAACTGTAGACGAGCCTTGACATGACGTTTTGAAAGTAAAGGTACCTTACGGGCTCGTCTGGAACGGAGACCATTGTGGTGGAGTACGTTACTTATGGTATTGACTGAAACCAATGTCCCCACTGCCATGAGATCTTCCCGGAGCTCCTTCCTTCTTGTCCTTGGGTTAGCCTTGACTCTTCGGACAAGCCTGGCCTCGGCACGGGAGGAAACTTTCAAAGGCTGTCGAGGCCGTGGAAGGCTAACAGTAGTTCCATAAGCCTTCCACTTCCGGATGATGCTCCCAACAGTGGAGACAGGTAGGCCCAACTCCTTGGAAAGGGTTTTGTACCCCTTGCCAGCCTTGTGACCCTCCACGATCTTGTCTCTGATGGCCTTGGAATGCTCCTTTGTCTTTCACATGTTGACCATGTATGAGTGCTGTTCACAAGTTTGGGGAGGGTCTTAAATAGTCAGAAAAGGCTGGAAAAAGATAATTAATCCAAACATGTGAAGCTCATTGTTCTTTGTGCCTGAACTACTTCTTAATACTTTAGGGGAACCAAACAGAATTCTGGTGGGTTGAGGGGTTGAATAATAAATGACCCTCTGAAAAGACTTTTCACAATTAAAAAATAAATAAATAAAGAAATAACATTCTTTTTTGCTGCAGTGCATTTCACACTTCCAGGCTGATCTACAGTCCAAATGTCACAATGCCAAGTTAATTCCAAATGTGTAAACCTGCTAAATCTGCAGGGGGTTGAATACTACTTGTAGGCACTGTATATCCCATGCTCTTGTTATTATTCTGAATACGTTTCTGTTTAAGGTCCATTCTCCCTGGCGTAGCATGTTTCGACTGAGGTAGTCTGCTTTGGTGTTTTCTACCCCGCTGATGTGTAGGGCTGTTAAGGATGCAAGATGAGACTCTGCCAATTGGAAGATGTCTGGTGCTATGGTCATCAGACTTCCTGATCGTGTACCACCTTGATGGTTTACATATGCCACTGTGGTGGAATTGTCCGACAGAACTCTTACATGTGCTCCTTGAATCTGTGGAAGAAAATGATTTAAGGCATATTCTACCGCTCTTAATTCTTTCCAATTGGAAGAACATGTTAATTCTGCCTGATTCCAGGTGTCTTGGACCAGACTATCCTCCATATGTGCACCCCACCCCGTAGGGCTGGCGTCAGTGGTAATTATCTTAGAAGGGTCTATCATCCAAGGTACACCCTTTGAAAGGTGTTCCATATCTAGCCACCAGGATAGGAATCTTATGACATCTCTGGAAAGAGTTAGCTTACTTTCCAGATGTCGTTTTTTCCCCTGGACTGACAATACTTCATACTGTAATTGGCGGGTATGAAATTGAGCCTACGGTACAGCTGGCATACATGAGGATAATGATCCTAGTAAGGACATAGCCTTCCTAAGTGTCATGTGGGGGTTTTCCATTGCCTCTGACACCTTTGATTGTATAGTCACTTTTTTTAATGCGGGAGGAAGCTTTTCTGACTTACGGATTCTAACAAAGGGGAGTAGAACCTCTTCCCTTTTTGATCCTGGGGAACCTCTATCAAGACTTTTTTAGATAGAAGAGATAGGATTTCTGATTCTAGAGCTTCTTGTTGCTCCCGTCCTTTTGGCGATGTTACTATAAAAGAATCCCAAGGGATTCTATTAAACTCTAATTTTAATCCGTATTTAATAATGTCCAGAATCCAATGGCTAGATGTTACTTGTTCCCATTTAGAAAAGAAAAATCTTAATCTGCCGCCTACTTCATAGTTAGCGGTACTTGCTATGCTTGTGTTATAGGATCCGCTAAACAGAGCACCTTTTTGTTTTGGATCCTTTGTCTCCCAGCGCTCCCTTTGCTCAAATGATTTGTTCCTGGTAAAGGGGCGTCTTCTGAAGGCTCCCCTGTAAGATGGAAGATATTGGTTATGGAAGCCTTTCTTTCGCTCTCCCGCTTTATTTAAGAGCTCATCCAGTTTTTTCCCAAAAAGGAACTCACCCTGGCAGGGGATCGCACAAAGTTTTGCTTTTGACTGTGCATCCCCTTTCCAGTTCTTCAAACAGAGTGCTCGCCGGGCTGTGTTCACTAGGCCAGCTGATCTGGCTGCTAGGCGTAGCGAATCCACAGAGGCATCTGCCAGGAACGCTATTGCCTCTTTTATTAGAGGGATATTCGGTAGGATTGACTCTCTCGAAGTTCTACCTCTAATTTGTTCCTCCAGCTGTACCATCCACACTAGCAGCGACCTTGCAGTACAGGTAGCAGAAATAGCTGGCCTGAATGCTCCCGTGTTAGCCTCCCATGATCTTTTAAGTAAGTCTTCCGCTTTTCGGTCTAACGGGTCAGTTAGAATCCCCGAATCTTCAACTGGCAAGACCGATTGTTTGGAAGTTGAAGCTACTGCCGCATCAACTTTTGGCACCTTTGACCAAGAATTCAGCTCCTCATCACTGAAGGGATAGGGTCTCTTAGAGGATGATGGTAGGAATCCTCTTGTATTCTGCTTATCCCACTCCTTTTTAATTAGATCTTTAATCGTGGGTATGACGGGGAAGGATCTACGTTTTTTCTGTCCTAACCCCGCAAACATGATGTCTTTTCTTCCCTTCTCGTCTGGGCACCCCATCGTGCTTCTGACAGCTTTTACTAGGTTGTCTACACTGCTGTTAGGTAGACAAAGCCCACCTTCATATTTTCGGATGAACTCGGCCGAGATTCAGATTCGTCTGAGGATCTATGTACCACCTCTGACTCTGAGCTTGCTGGAGATGGGGACCTGCTTGGTTGGCTGGTACTGGTGCTACTTGCATGCGCCAAACCCTGCATCTCTTCCCGGATTATGGCTCTAACATCAGACGGAGTCATTATATTCTCCTGTCGTAAGGTTAGCATGATGCATTCTGAGCATAACCTTTTCGTATAAGAATCCGGTAGGGGCTGTGTACATAAGGCACATTCCTTGTGCTTGGACTTGTGTGTCCTTTTCTTAGTCTAGAGGAAGGGGATACAGGAGGAACATATATTAGCATATAGGAAGAGGCTTTTTTAAAAACTCACCCAGTGAAGCTGACAGGTACCGGTTCTGGAGGCGGATTTTTTGATAAGAGATCTCTCTGTTTGGTGGTAGATCGTATCTCCTGAGGTCGACCACCATTCTTGGTGCTGCTCCTGGCGCTTGTCTCCTTGCTGGGAGAACGCTCTGTCACAGGCAAGTGCGCTTCGTCGGCCGGTGAAGCCATACTCACACACACATGCCGACGCTAGTGCTGCACTTTTAAATCTGGCACCGAATCTCCTGCCTCCCCGGACCTAACCCGGAAGTGCTCCAGCGACTTCCGGGTTAGACGCACCACTCCTCCTCACCATGCGGCGGCTGTAGATATTAAGCCAGCCGCTGAGCGCACGCGTCCTCATGAAGCCGGGCGGACCAGCGGTGACCGGACCCGGACCATGGTGGCTGACCAGACGAGGGGGGAGGCTGCAAACAGTGGGTCCCCTGCCGCTGCCTCTGGAACCGCAGCCCCTGCCGTTCCCACAGAGACCGACGTATGCGGGTGCATGGCCCAGGAATCCTCTTGAACTGCAGGTACTTTGGATTCCTATAGGAACAGGAAACCTAAACTGAGGAGGAGAGGGGACCGCCTCCTTTTATTCTGTAGGTTTCCTGTTCCTATGGGCGGATTCCTCTCTCTCATGTGGGGTGCTGTTGTGGCGAAGGGTAAAAAAAGGATTTTTTTATTTTCACGGCTCTACTTTATAAACTTCTGTGAAGCACTTGGTGGGTCAAAGTGCTCACCACACATCTAGATAAGTTCCTTAGGGGTCTACTTTCCAAATTGGGGTCACTTGTGGGGGGGTTTCAATGTTTAGGCACATCAGGGGCTCTCCAAACGCAACATGCCGTCCCATCTCAATTCCAGTCAATTTTGCATTGCAAAGTCAAACGGCGCTCCTTCCCTTCCGAGCTCTGCCATGCGCCCAAACAGTGGTTTACCCCCACATATAGGGTATCGGCGTACTCTGGACAAATTGCACAACAACTATTGCGGTCCTATTTCTCCTATTACCCTTGGTAAAATAAAACAAATTGGAGCTGAATTACATTTTTTGTGAAAAAAAGTTAAATGTTCTTTTTTTTTTTTTTTAAACATTCCAAAAATTCCTGTGAAACATCTGAAGGGTTAATAAACTTCTTGAATGTGGTTTTGAGCACCTTGAGGGGTGCAGTTTTTAGAATGGTGTCACACTTGATTATTTTTTATCATATAGACCCCTCAAAGTGATTTCAAATGTGATGTGGTCCCTAAAAAAATGGTGTTGTAAAAATGAGAAATTGCTGGTCAACTTTTTACCCTTATAACTCCCTAACAAAAAAAATGTTGGATCCAAAATTATGCTGATGTAAAGTAGACATGTGAGAAATGTTACTTATTAAGCATTTTGTGTGACATATCTCTGTGATTTAAGGGCGTAAAAATTCAAAGTTGGAAAATTGTGAAATTTTCAAAATAATTGTAAGTAATATCAAAGAAATTTACCACTATCATGAAGTACAATATGTCGCGAGAAAAAAATGTCAGAATCATCAGGATCTGTTGAAGCGTTCCAGAGTTATAACCTCATAAAGGGACAGTGATCAGAATTGTAAAAATTAGCCCGGTCATTAACATGCAAACCACCCTTGGGGGTTAAGGGGTTAAGCTGTGAATGCCTTTTAATGAACGACACATCTGAAAATTGCCATGTTACCAAAAGTGAATTCTCCACTTATTTGTGACAAAAAACAAGTCACAGTTCATCGTGAGTTAGATGAGCTGTGGCGTCACGCACCGATTTCTCTCCAGCTCCACAGATTTTGGAAGAGCTGGGCAAAACTGGAGTGAAAACGTCAAAAGTCGCAACATTTTTGTGCCACCTTGAGTTGTGCAAAGGTTTTCCTTCTTATCAAAATGTTTTATGTCATATTTTGCATGAAAACACTTTGATGAATCAGCGTCATTGTGTGTGGAATAGAATCTTTGTTCAATGCTTCTCCATTGGGGAAGCACAGTGGCTCAGTTAGCATTGCAGCGCTGAGGTCCTGGGTTCAAATCCCACCAAAGACAACATCTGTATGTTCTCCTCATGTTTGCGTGGGCTTCCTCCGGGTTCTCCAGTTTCCTCCCACATTCCAATGACATACTGATAGGGATTCTACACTGTGTTCTAAATTATTATGCAAATTGGATTTAAGTGTCAAAGATTTAAAAATATTTAGAATTGAGAGTCCTCAGTGGTTGATACCTTTTAATGGCTAACTGAAAAGATGGTAACAAATTGCAAGATGGTAACAAATTACAACAACACTATAAAGATTTGTTTTGTTTTTCAAATAAACTCATGGATGGTATTGTGTCTCAGGGCTCAATGGATCACTGAAATCAATCCTAAACACATGTGATAATTAGTTTTACAGGTGATTCTAATTAAAGGAAAACTAGTTAAAAATTATGTTCCACATTATTAAGCAGGCCACAGTTTTCAAGTAACATGGGAAAGAAAAAGGATCTCTCTACTGCCAAAAAGCATCAACTACTGCAATGCCTTTGGTCAAGGGATTAAAAAATTAGATATTTCCCGAAAACTTAAGCAGGATTATCGTATTGTTAAGAGATTTGTGGCTGAATCTGAGCACAGACAGACCACTTTTGGTTCCGCTGCGCAGCACGAGACCCGGTGACTCCGGGTCTTGCTCTGAGCTCGGCGACTGTGAAGAGTGGTATTGTTACTACCGTCACCGCTCTTCAGAGTCACTGGGTCTCATAAGGTCTGGGTTAGTAGTGGGGGTGTCTGATAGACACCTCCCCATTACTTACACCAGGGATTGATGGCAACTGACATTACGCAGCTGACATCAACCCTAAAAATCATTACACATACCAGAATTAAATGCTTTGGCGGCTGGGAAAAGCAGTAGAGTTAGCGCTATTCCCAGGCGCCGGGTGCTAAATACAACTGTCATCATCCTTGCCTCATCTCCCTGCAAAGCATTTCTGTTGTATTTACATGCGCTAATCTCAGGCCACTAAACGGGTGTGATCGACAATACTGAAGCCGTTCACTTATTTCCCGGCCTCTTTACACCAACTGAAATAGAATGAAGGGAACAGAACAGTCACAATTAGATCAATCTGCTCCATACAGTATCATGTTATCAGCAGCACATCTACAGTTTACACCAGTGATGTGCTGCTGAGAACAAGGATTTCTGTTCCCACATAAACAATCCAATCACTCGATGAATAGGCAGCATTTTGCTTGTTTAGTATAATACACCCTATAGTCCTCCATATATTATAATGTGCACCTCAGTCCTCTATATAGTATAATACCCTCCTCAGTCCTCCATATAGTATAATACACTCCTCATAGTCCTCCATATAGTATAATACACTCCTCAGTCCTCCATACAGTATAATACACTCCTCAGTCCTCCATACAGTATAATACACTCCTCAGTCCTCCATATAGTATAATACAGTCCTCAGTTCTCCATATAGTATAATGCAGTCCTCAGTTCTCCATATAGTATAATACACCCCATAGTCCTCCATATATTATAATGTGCACCTCAGTCTTCTATATAGTATAATACCCTCCTCAGTCATCCATATAGTATAATACACTCCTCATAGTCCTCCATATAGTATAATACACTCCTCAGTCATCCATACAGTATAATACACCCTCAGTCCTCCATATAGTATAATACACTCCTCATAGTCCTCCATATATTAAAATATACTGCTCAGTCCTCCATTTAGTATAATACACTCCTCATAGTACTCCATACATTAAAATACACTGCTCAGTCCTCCATATAGTATAATACACGCTTCATAGTGCTCAATATAGCATGATGCACCGCCATAGTCATCCATGTAGTACAATTCACTTCCTATAGTATAATGCACCACATAGTTCTTCATATAGTATAATGTATTCCCCATAGTCCTCGATACAGTATAATGCAGCTGACATATAGTATAATGAGTATAGTATAGGCAGTCAGGTCAGGTACCCATCCGATCTGAGATTACCTTGACGTTTAGTGGATGGGCTCACAATTTTTGGCCAAATCTTGAGCTAAGCATCTCATGTGTTTTTTCATAGATTTCACAAGCCATTATGCTATTCACATTTCATGTGTCGCACATTTCCTTGCTTTAGTACAGTTGAGTGCAGCCATTGATCTATTTGCTATCTATATATATAATTGCCTAAGGGTTTTTCCGTCTGTCTGTCTTTCTGTCTGTCTGTCCTGGAAATCCCGCGTCTCTGCGGCCTCGACCAATCAGCGACGGGCACAGTATCGACGTAGAAATCCCGCGTCTCTGATTGGTCGAGGCCGCCAGGCCTCGACCAATCAGAGACGGGCACAGCGATGATGATGATGTCATAAAGGACGTAGACATCCCGCGTCTGATTGGTCGAGGCCACCAGGCCTCGACCAATCAGCAACGGGCACAGCGACTATGATAATGGTTGCCATGGTGACGATGTCATAAAGGTTGCCTCGACCAATCAGCGACGGGCACAGTCTGCCGCGAATTCTGGAATCATCATTGTCCATATACTACGGGGACATGCATATTCTAGAATACCCGATGCGTTAGAATCGGGCCACAATCTAGTATAGTATAATGATGTTACCCCAAAGTATAATGCAGCCACACCACAGAATATATTGTAGCCCCGAGTATAATGTAACCCCCTAGAGAATACAATGCAGCCCTCCTCATATAGTATAATGCAGCTCCGCATAGAATATAATGTAGCCCCCTCATAGAGTATGATGCAATCACCCCTCATAGAAAATAATAAATTTAATACATAGAATACATTTAACATAGAATATAATACAACCTACCTCCCCATAGAATATAATGTAGCCCCATAAAAGAGTATGATGCAATCCTCCCTTATAGATAATACAGCCCTCCATAGAATAGAATATAACCCCCCATAGAATGTAATACAGCACACCATAGAATGTAATACAGCCCCCCATAGAATGTAATACAGCCCACCATAGAATGTAATACAGCCCACCATAGAATGTAATACAACCCCCCATAGAATGTAATATAGCCCGCCCAATAGCCCCACAATCCAGTTATCACTCATTGATATATATATAAAAAACCAAAACATACAATCCTCACCTCTCCTCGTGCCCCGCGCTGCTCCTGGTTAGGGTCTCAGCAGCTGCAGTCGGCCCGGCACACAGCAGGTACGCGATGATATGATGTCATCGTGCACCCAGAGTGTCAGAGGCAGAGCGGGGAATGATGGGAGAGGGAGCGTTAGCAGATGCTTTCTCTTCCATCATTGAACTCAACTGTACCGGCGTCATAGACATAGTCATAGACGCCGGTATAGTTGAATGCGGCAGCGCTGTTGGGTGAGTCAGTGCTGGCGGGAGGAGTCGGCCCAGTGGCAGAGCGTGCAGGGATCGAGTGGCACTACGGCCCACTACTGGCACCGGCCCTTCTGGCATTTGCCAGAAGTGCCGATGGCCAGTCCGGCCCTGCTGATGAGTGTCCTGCAACTCTGGATTGTCCAGATGGATGGAGAAGTGGATGATTGGTGGATGGCCACCATGTCCCAACAAGGCTGCTACGTCAGCAAGGAGGTGGAGGAGTCATGTTTTGGGCCGGAATCATGGGGAAACAGCTAGTAGGGCCCTTTAAGGTTCCTGAAGGTTTGAAAATGACCTCTGCAAAGTATATAGAGTTTCTGACCGACAACTTTCTTTCATGGTATAAAAAGCAGAAACGTGCCTTCAGAAGCAAAATCATCTTCATGCATGACAATGCACCATCTCATGCTGCAAAAAAATACCTCTGAATCATTGGCTGCTATGGGCATAAAAGGAGATAAACTCATGGTGTAGCCACCATCTTCCCCTGGCCTCAACCCTATGGAGAACCTTTGGCGTATCATCAAGCAAAAGATCTATGAGGGTGGGAGGCAGTTCACATCAAAACAGCAGCTCTGGGAGGCTATTCTGACTTCATGCAAAGAAATACAAGAAGAAACTCTCCAAAAACTCACAAGTTCAATGGATGCAAGAATTGTGAAGGTGATCTCAAGGAAGGGGTCCTATGTTAACAATTAACTGGGCCTGTTAGGATGTTTTGGAGTTAAATAGCTTTTTGGTTCAGTGAATGTGACCTCCTAATGCTGCAAATTCCACAAATGAGCATCTTCAGTTCTTTAAAACATATCAAATGTTTAGAAATTCTACTGTGCTTAATAATTTGGAACAGTGCATTTTGAGTTTTTATTCATTTTGGAGATTATACTGTTATCATTGGGAGGTTTCTTCAATAAAATTCGATGTATACTCTAACGCAGACCTGGGCAAGATGCGGCCCGCATCTTGCCCAGGTCTGCTTTAGAGTATACATCGAATTTTATTGAAGAAACCTCCCAATGATAACAGTATAATGATGATTTTAAACGGCCCGCCAGCTAGCTGTCACTTCTGACAGCCGCCCCCGGCACCGCTCGGCCAGCCGCCCCCGGCACCGCTCGGCCAGCCGCTTCTGAGGACCGCTGGCGGCTGGAGTGAAGGCCCCGAGCTCATACGTATTGGCCCTGTATGTCTCGGCTTCAGGAAAATGGCCGCCGCGATCTCCATCTGCGCACGCGCGGCCTCCCGCGGCCATTTTCCTGAAGCCCCGTGAAGCAGAGCACTCCATCTGCGCACGCGCGGCCTCAGGAAGATGGCCGCCGCCACCGATATTCAACCCGGCTCTGCTGCTTACATTGCATTCCGGGCCGCTGCGTCACCTCAACGGTGGAAGGGACCCTGCGCATGCCATACCGCACCTCTGCCATCGCCACACCACTGCTGCAACCCCCCCATTGACACCAGGCCGTGGCGTCGCCCACCTAAGCAGGAAGGGACCCTGCTCAGGTGCACGCCACACCGCATCACCCCACCTCTGCCGACACCATGCCTCCTGTGACCCTGCTCTGCCACCGCCAGCCCTCAGGTAAGATACTGTAAATTCGGACATTAAGACGGACCCCCATCTTATAAAAAAAATCTTTTTTTCTGCAATTTTCACCCCAAATTTGGGGTGCGTCTTATAGTCCGAAAAATACGGTAATTATATTAGTCCGGCCCTCTAAAACCATCCCAATTTCTCATGCGGCCCCATGGCAAAATTAATTGCCCACCCCTGCTCTAACAGGTGATGACTTTTATTAGACTGACTGTCATTTGCACCGACGATTTAGGAAAATCCGAGAAAAATATAATTTGCATTATAATTTGGAACATAGTGTAGATTGTGAGCCCCTTTGGGGACAGTGATGATAATGTCTGTAAAGAGCTGCGGTATAAGATAGCGCTATAGAAGCAAAAAGCCGGATTACGTACCGGTAATGCTCTTTTAATGAGTCCACGACAGCACCCCACATGAGAGAGAGGGATCCGCCCATAGGAACAGGAAACCTACAGAATAAAAGGAGGCGGTCCCCTCTCCTCCTCAGTTTAGTTACAGAGTATAAAAAGGGGAACCGCAAAAGTGTTAGTATTCATTCTTATTCAGTCACATAAATTTCTTAACTCTATACAACCATTATTTGTGACCTTAAAGGAAAGAGCTGTGCATAATTTAGGGAGGGTAATACATGGGTGCTGTCGTGGACTCATTAAAAGAGCATTACCGGTACGTAATCCGGCTTTTTACCCTTCGCCACGACAGCACCCCACATGAGAGATTTTCAGAGAGTCATTATTTGGGTGGGATTACTGTATTAAGAACAGCTCTACCAAAGGTCAGATCAGAAGACGTGGACAGATCAAGTCTATAATGGTTGTAGAAGGTAGAAGGTGTAGACCAAGTTGCAGCCTTACATATTAAATGGATCGGTACATCTGCTTGTTCCGCCCAGGAGGAAGCCATGGCTCGTGTTGAGTGCGCTTTTATACCCACTGGAGGAATCTCGCCTTTTGACGTATAGGCCAAGCAGATAGCCTCTCTGATCCACCGAGATATGGTAGCTCTCGTGACCCCCTGTCCTTTCTTGTGGCCCTGAAAGGAGATAAACAGAGCCCTACTCTCCCTCCATGTCTGACACCTTTCTATATAAGTCAGGATGGCTCTTCTGACATCTAAGGTGTGGAACTTATGATGTTCTGGAGTTACAGGTGAATCAAAAAAGGAAGGGAGAAATATTTCTTGTGACCTGTGGTAGGTGGACGCTACCTTAGGGAGGTATGAGGGGTCTGGTTTCAGGACTATCCGATCATGAAATATCAGTAAGAAAGGTGGGTCTACTGATAGGGCCTGGATGTCACTAACCCGTCTAGCTGAGGTTAGGGCTACTAGTAAGGCTACTTTATATGTTAGGATTTTTAAAGGTATTGAATCTAATGGTTCAAATGGAGAGCTTGTTAAGGCCTCTAATACTAGATTTAAATCCCACGGAGGTAGACGGGGAATATGGACCGGTTTACTACGTTCACAAGATTTTATGAATCTGGAGATCCACCTATTAGCTGCTATATTGCATCCATATAGGGCTCCTAATGCCGAGACCTGAACTCTTAAGGTATTTACAGATAGTCCTAACTCTCGGCCTTTTTGCAAGAACTCTAGGATAGGTGTGAGTGGAACTTGCTTAGTGAACGGTACCGTGTAGAAGTCTAAAAATTTATTCCATACCCTACTATAGATTAGGGTGGTAGATCTTTTCCTGCTCAATAAGAGGGTGTTTACTAGTTCTGTTGAGAACCCTCTGGAACTTAATAGTTGCCTCTCAAATTCCACGCCGTCAAGTGAAGACCTTTCACTTGCGGGTGGAAAAAGGGGCCTTGGTACAGCAGCTCCTTGTCTGATGGGAGGATCCAAGGATCGCATAGGCACATGGTCTGGAGACAAGAGAACCATGGTCTTTTCGGCCAGAATGGTGCAATGAGGATTACTCTTGCCTGTTCCCTCCTGATCTTTCTGATCACTAGAGGAATCAGAGACATTGGAGGAAAGGCATATGCCAGTCTGAACCGCCAAGGATGGTGGAGAGAGTCCAACATATCTGGGTGATCCCTGGTGTTCAGGGAAGCGAACCTTTGTACTTGCCGGTTGTCTCTTGTGGCAAATAGGTCGATTTGTGGTATCCCCCATGCTTCTGTTATCCTTCTGAATATGGATTTGTTTAAGGTCCATTCTCCTTGACGCAACTCGTTTCTGCTGAGGTAGTCTGCCCTGATGTTCTCTACACCTTTGATGTGCAGGGCTGTTAAGGATGTTAGATGAGCCTCTGCCAGCTGAAAGATGTTTGCAGCTATGGTCATCAGACTTCCTGACTTTGTACCACCCTGACGGTTCAAGTATGCCACTGCGGTGGAATTGTCTGAGTAAATTCTTACATTTGTTCCATGAATCTGCGGAAGAAAATGATATAAGGCACATTCTATTGCTTTTAACTCCTTCCAGTTGGAGGAACATATTAATTCTGTCTGATCCCAAGTATTTTGGGCCAGATTGTCTTCCATATGTGCTCCCCACCCAATAGGGCTGGCGTCGGTGGTAATTATTTTAGACGGGTCTATTATCCATGGCACACCCCGTGATAGGTGGTCCATGTCTAGCCACCAGGATAGCGATTCTAAGACATTACTGGAAAGAGTTATTCTACTTTCTAAATAACCGTCTTTCCCCTGAGCCGACAATACTTCGTACTGCAATTGACGGGTATGGAATTGTGCCCAAGGTACAGCAGGGATACATGATGATAATGACCCCAGTAAGGACATGGCCTTTCTTAGTGTCATGTAGGGTTTGCGTATTGCGTCTGATACCTTTGATTGTATAGTCAACCTCTTTGACTGAGGAAGAAAGCATTTCTGACTTACGGAGTCTAGCTGGATTCCTAGAAATGTCTGAACGGTTTCTGGATTCAGCCGAGATTTTTCGAAGTTGACGATCCAACCTAACTCCTGTAGGGACGAGATCGTATTAGATAAACGAGTTTTACATTGAAGTGCAGAGCTTCCTACCACTAGAAAGTCATCTAGGTAGGGTATTATCAAGGTATCTCGTTGGCGTAGATGAGCCATCACTTCTAGTATCACCTTAGTGAAGACGCGGGGAGCCATAGAAAGCCCAAATGGCATTGCAACATATTGAAAGTGACGAACCTTTCCCTCCAGGGTGACTGCTACCCTTAGGTACTGCTGATGTTCGGCATGTATGGGAAGATGGTAATAGGCGTCCTTTAAGTCTATTCCGGCCATGACACACCTAGGGAATAAGAGTTTTATGGTAGAACTAATGGATTCCATTTTGAAGGTATGATTACGCAGGAAAGAATTTAATTTTTTAAGATTTATGATGGTTCTAAATGAACCATCTGGTTTATTAATCAGGAATAAAGGGGAGTAGAACCCTTTCCCTTTTTGATCCTGGGGAACTTCAATCAGGACTTTCTTAGATAGAAGAGATAGGATCTCTATTTCTAGAGCCCTCTGTTGGTCCTGACCTTTTGGAGATGTTATTATGAAGGAATCCCAAGGGATTCGATCAAATTCTAATTTAAGGCCGTATTGCACAATGTCCAGAATCCACTGGCTGGATGTTATCTGTCCCCATTGGGGAAGAAAAAATTTTAATCTGCCGCCTACTTCCTGGTTAGCGGTATTTACGTCTCGGATTATGGGACCCGCTAAAAAAGGCACCTTTTTGCTTTGGGTCCTTCGACTCCCATCGCTCTCTTTGTTCAAGCGGCTTGTTCCTAGTAAAGGGGCGTCTCCTGAAGGCTCTCCTGTAGGATGGAAGATACTGGTTAGGGAAGCCTTTCTTCCTTTCACCTGCTTTATTCAGGAGTTCATCCAGCGTCTTCCCAAAAAGGAACTCACCCTGACAGGGAATCGCACAAAGTTTTGCTTTAGCTTGTGCGTCCCCCTTCCAATTCTTTAGCCAGAGTGCACGCCGGGCTGTGTTGACTAGGCCGGCTGACCTGGCTGCAAGACGTAGCGAGTCCACTGAGGCATCAGCTAGGAATGCTACTGCTTCTTTAATTTGAGGCAATTTCAGCAGGATAGATTCCCTCGAAGTTTTGCCTCTAATCTGTTCCTCCAATTGCTCCGTCCATACTAGTAGAGATCTTGCAGTACAGGTACTAGATATGGCGGGCCTGAACGCCCCCGTATTGACTTCCCATGACCTCTTTAGTAAAGCTTCTGCTTTACGGTCCAGCGGGTCTGTTAGGACCCCTGAATCCTCCACTGGTAGGACCGACTGTTTGGTTGTGGAGGCTACCGCAGCATCAACTTTTGGCACCTTTGACCAGGTGTTTAGGTCTTCATCGCTGAAGGGATAGCGCCTTTTAGAGGATGATGGTAAAAACCCTCTATTCTGCTTGTCCCACTCCTTTTTGACAATATCTTTGATGGTTTGTATGACGGGGAAGGACCTACGTTTCTTCTGTCCTAACCCCGCAAACATTATGTCCTGTGCTGATTTCTTTTCTTTCCCATCTGGGCACCCCATCGTGCTCCTGACAGATTTTATTAAATTGTCCACATTACTGTTGGGAAGACAAAGTCCCCCTTCAGTCTCGGATGAGCTCGGCTGAGATCCCTCTTCGTCTGAAGAAATACATACACCCTCTGACTCCGAACTAACCGGAGACCGGGACCTGCTAGGCTGACGGGTACTGGCGCTACTTGTCTGCGCCAAACCCTGCATCTCTTCTCGGATAATAGCTCTGACATCTGAGGGAGTCATGATATTTTCCTGCCGTAGAGTTTGCATGATACACTCTGCACACAGTTTTTTGGCATAATCATCCGGGAGGGGCTGCGTACATAAAGCACACTCTTTATGCTTAGATTTGTGTGTCCTTTTCTTAGTCTAGAGGAAGGATACAGGAGGAACATATATCAGCATATAGGAAGAGATTCTTTCAAAAACTCACCCAGTGAAGCTGACAGGTACCGGTTCTGGAGGCGGAATTCGTTTGGTGGTAGAACTCTTCTCTGGAGGTCGGCCACCACTCTTTGTGCTGCTCCTCGTGCTTCTCTCCCTGCTGGGAGAGCGCTGTTGCACTGCGGGCAGGTGCGCTTCGTCGGCCGGTGAAGCCATTTCACACACACCGGCCCGACGCTAGCGCTGCATTTTTAAACTTGCCGCCCATTCTCCTGCCTCCCCGGACCAACCCGGAAGTGCTCCCGCGACTTCCGGGTTAGACGCGCCGCTCTCACCACCATGCGGCCGCCAGAGGCTATTAAGCCGGCCGCTGCAGCGCGCGCGTCCTCACAGTGCCGGCCGGACCTACGGTGACCGGACCCGGACCGTGGATGTTTGGCCAGACGAGGGGGGAGGCTGCAAGCAGGGGCTCCCCCGCCGCTGCTTCTGGTACCGCAGCCCCTGCCGTTCCCACAGAAACCGGCGCAGGCGGGTGCATGGCCCAGGGATCCTCTTCATCTGTAGGTAAGCCGGGTCCCTGTAGGAACAGGAAACCTAAACTGAGGAGGAGAGGGGACCGCCTCCTTTTATTCTGTAGGTTTCCTGTTCCTATGGGCGGATCCCTCTCTCTCATGTGGGGTGCTGTCGTGGCGAAGGGTAAAAGCATCATATAAGCACAGGAAGGTTCAGTATTTCATCACTTCAGTAACAGTTCAACCATATTTACATGTAATATGTGGAACACAATGGCTTCTCTCAATGCAGCATTTACACATCTGTGGGCACCATGCTAGTTACCAATATGGATCTCGTCCCACGTTTACTCCTTTTTTGTAGATATAGACTACTAATCTCCAAACTAGTAGTTCTGATCGACTTTGCTCAAATCGACACCCATCACATCTATGTTTAACAGTATGAATCCACATCTCTGAATGAGGACATGGTAATGCTGCTTCAGTCGTGGCTTAGCTCAAGCAATAACCTTGACTGAATTATCAGTTAGTTATTCGTCGCCTCTCCCCAATAGTATTTTATGGCTCCCTGTCATAGCACTTGTAGTTGCTCACTACTTCACAGGTGTATCACTAGCTTTCCTACCAGGATCCGGAGCTTGCTGGCAAATATTTGCCTTGTATTGGCTCCCTTCACTCCTCCAACTATGGTGTCAGAATGTTGTGTCTATGCACATTCAAGTAGGTGATAGGAGCCACAAAATCTCTCTTGTATATGGTGGCTGGGGCCACACAACTCAGGGACTGTTGAATCAAAAATATCACTTTATATCACCTATAAAGTACATACAATAAAGTTGCAGCATATCACTGCTCTCAGCCCCTCTACATATGGCCCCATTCTACAGAACATTGCTCCTCTCAGCCTCTGCATATACTACACAATCCAGCTGTTATTTCTTGCCATGTAGTTTGTGTATTTGCAATTTTGAGTTTTCTGCGTTTGGCTTTGTTTGGTTCATTTTTTTTTTATGCATTTTTATTATTTTTCATATTTTTCCAATGGCTTTACTGAAATTTATTTTGTTTATGCTTATTTATATTTGTTTCCATAAATTTGTAAATATACACTGCTCAAAAAAATAAAGGGAACACTTAGGGTATGTTCACACATTCCTGATTTCCATCCTTTTTTTTTCAGGACTGTTTTTTAAAAAACTGCAGCTCTTGGCAGAAAACGCAAGTCCTTTTTTTGTCCTTTTTTGATGCGTTTTTTGATCCTTTTTTTTATGCAGTTTTCTATGCAGAGTCTGTGTTTTCTAGGAAGTTTTTTAGGGTTAAAATGGCTGAAAAGACCCTAACCCTACCCCTACCCCTATTCTAACCTTAGTGGAAAAAAAAAAAATTCTTAATTTTTTTTTATTGTCCCTACCTATGGGGGTGACAACGGGGGGGGGGGGGGGGGGGGGTGTGTCATTTACTATTTTTTTTTATTTTGATCACTGAGATAGATTATATCTCAGTGATCAAAATGCACTTTGGAACGAATCTGCCGGCCGGCAGATTCGGCGGGCGCACTGCGCATGCGCCCGCCATTTTGCAAGATGGCGGCGCCCAGGGAGAAGACGGCCGGACGGACACCGGGTAAGTATAAGGGGGGGAGATTAGGGCACGGGGGGGGCATCGGAGCACGGGGCGGTGGGATTGGAGCACGGGGGGGGCGGGATCGGAGCACGGGGGCGCAGCCACACTCCGCCCACGCACTTCCGCCCGCTTCCCCGCACTTCCTGCTGCAGCGGTTCTGCACCACACACCGCAGTAAAACCCGCAGATATTTTTTTCATCTGCGGGTTTTACTGCGGGTTTGACCTCACAATGGAGGTCAATGGGTGCAGAACCGCTGCGGCTCCGAAAAAAGAAGTGACATGGTACTTCTTTTTTCCCGCAGCTATTCAGCGCGGCTTTTTTTTTGATTTTCCGCATTGTGGGCACAGCAGTTCCTGTTTTCCATAGGGTACAATGTAATGTACCCTGCATGGAAAACAGCTGCGGACCCGCAGCGGGAAAATCGCGGCAATTCCGCATGAAAAAAAGGATCGTGTGAACATGGCCTAAAACAACATAATGTAACTTCAAGTCAATCACACTTCTGTGAAATCAATCTGTCCGCTTATGATGCAATACCGATTGTGAATCAATTTCTCCTGCTGTTGTGCAAATGAAACAGACAAATAGAAATGACAATTAGCAAAACAACCCCTATAAAAGAGTGATTCTGTGGGGGGTGACCACAGACCATTTCTTCGTTTTCATCCTTTTCCCCCTATTGTTTTGGTCACTTTCACATTTTTCCTTTGCCAATGCTACATCAGAAGCATGCCCAGGTGTTGTAGGGAGGTCATACAGGCACGTGGAGGCCACACACACTACTGAGCATCATTTATTTGTCTTGAGGCATTTCCACTGAAGTTGGATCAGCCTGTAATTTTATTTTCCACTTTGATTTTGAGTATCATTCCATATCCCGACCTCCATGGTACATTAACCCCTTCCTGGCATGAGCCGTACATGTACAGCTCTGCAGGAGCTGCGTTCCCCCAAACAGCAGTACATGTAAGGCAGCATGATTGCACTGCCACAGAGCTGACACCCCGTAGCAACGCCCACGATCGGTACTAGCACCGATCGTGGGCATTTAACCCATCTGATGCCTCTGTCAGCTCCTCCATCAGGACAAAGCGACGCGATCACGTTGTCCTAATGGTTTCCATGGAGATCCCCAGCTGCAAGATGGTTGCGGGGTCCTGCAGGGAAGGAGGCAGTGCAGAGTATCAGATCAGCGATCTGACACCATAAAGGAACAATGTAAAATTATAATTATAATTATATATATATATATATATATATATATATATATATATATATATATATATATATATATATATATATAGTAAAAAAGTGTAACTTTTAAAAAAAAAAAACCCAGAGAAAAAAAAAAAGAATCAAATATTTTTCCAATAAATACATTTAAGTAAATAAAAAATAGACAACAAAAGTACACATAATTGGTATCGCCGTAACGACCCACTCTATAAAACTGTCCCACTACTTAATCCCTTCAGAGAACACGATAAGAAAATAAATAAAACACGTGGCAAAAAACAATGCTTTATCATACCGCCAAACAAAAAGTGCAATAAAACACAATCAAAAAGACAAATGTAAACAAAAATGGTACCGCTGAAAACATCATCTTGTCCCGTAAAAAAACCAAGCCGTCAAACAGCTCCATCAGCAGAAAAATTAAAAAGTTATATCTCTCAGAATAAAGCGATGCAAAAATAATTATTTTTTTCTATAAAATAATTTTTATTGCGTAAAAGCACCAAAACATAAAAAACTATATAAATTGGGTATCGCTGTAATCGTACTGACCCGAAGAATAAAGCTGCCTTACCAATTTTACCACAAGCTGATAAAGCAGCTGGGGATCTAGGGACCCTAAACAGTTACTAGGGGACTGGCTCATGGGGCATATGCCCCCAAGTCTAGCACAACATGACCAGCATGGAGCAGGGAGGGTATCTCACATTTATAAAGCAGTGTAAAACTGAAAGAAATGAACTAAATTATAAGTTGGTATTCATGCAATGTGTAGGAGCATGTTTACACTGGCCATTAAACAGACAAAACCTAAGCTAGAAATACAATTTAAAAGGAGCTTATCATGTATTTTAATTATGCAGTATGCATTTATTGTGAAGGTTTTTTATTGTGAACTAGGCAGTAGCTTGCAGACTGTGGGTCTCGGTGTACACTGGCCAAACATATACGAACATACACATCTGTACTGAATTTGGGAGATTGTATTGAAATTTATGCTAACTCCCCTCTGCAAAAATTGTTAAAAAAAATCCTCCAAATAAAAAGATTATTGAATTTATGATAACCACATGCCACAAACATTGTGAATTGAGCCTAATCGCTGGGGTATGCAGCAACCAGGCAGGCTAACATATGGACATGTTGTAATAAAGAGCTGTCCCAAGTAATTAGCACATGTATTTGGTAATCGGGTGCGTTTCGTAATAGATCGTTGTGCCATTATGAGATTTTCAGTACAGTATTAGGTCTGGTGCATGTTCATATAAGGGGCTTGATCTGAGCAGTACCCCACAACGTCTTACAGAAAAACATATTCCTGAACTAAGTTGCTGTATGGAGCTATTGAAGTAACTGACTTGTTGGCCCAGATTCATCTGCCATTTCTCCAGTTTTCTGGAACACGTTTCTGTTCTAAGTGTTCTGAACAGATTCATGAACTGCCACTTTTACCAAGTCTTGCAATTTTTTGGGGGCGCATCTCATTCCAGTTCCTCTTGGAATAAGGTTTTTGAAGAAGTTTTCAACTTGGTACATTTGTAAAAGACTTATGACTTTTGGTGCTTGAAAAGATGCAAAAAAATGGTTCAAGACAAAAGTAAAGAACAATTATTATTCATGGACTGCATGCGCCATTTCAAAGAACGTCGCACTCAATAAATGTCAGAGAATACCACAGGAAAAAAAAAAAGTGATTCAAATTACAAATGGGGCACATTTTGTCATCTTCCAACACATTACTTTATGCTCTATGGTAAAAGTCCTCGCAGCATCCTGTTCTGGCTCCCAGCAGCTTCTGCGGCTGAGCGATCACATGTCCCCGGTGAGTGGAGAGAGGTGGAATATTCATTACCATAATGAGGTGGTCCACATGATTGCTCAGCCACAGGAGCTGCTGGAAGCCGGAACAGGATGCTGTGAGGGTGTGCAGGGAAGGCAAGTAGGAGGTTTTTTTTAATGCTTTTCTCATGGGGGCCATGCATTAAGGGATAGGGATGAGGAGCCATGCATACCAGGATAGGGATGAGGGAGCCATGCATTAAGGGATAGGGATGAGGAGCCATGCATACCAGGATAGGGATGAGGGAGCCATGCATTCCAGGATAGGGATGAGGGAGCCATGCATTAAGGGATAGGGATGAGGGAGCCATGCATACCACGATAGGGATGAGGGGGCTATGTATACCAGGATAGGGATAAGGAGGCCATGCATTCCAGGATAGGGATGAGGGAGCCATGCATTAAGGGATAGGGATGAGGGAGCCATGCATACCAGGATAGGGATGAGGGGGCCATGTATACCAGGATAGGGATGAGGGGGCCATGCATTCCAGGATAGGGATGAGGGAGCCATGCATACCAGGATAGGGATGAGGGGGCCATGCATAGAAGGATAGGGATGAGGAGGCTATGTATACCAGGATAGGGATGAGGGAGCCATGCATTCCAGGATAGGGATGAGGGAGCCATGCATACCAGGATAGGGATGAGGAGGCTATGTATACCAGGATAGGGATGAGGGAGCCATGCATTCCAGGATAGGGATGAGGGAGCCATGCATACCATGATAGGGATGAGGGAGCCATGTATACCAGGATAGGGATGAGGGGGCCATGCATACCAGGATAGGGATGAGGGAGCCATGCATACCAGGATAGGGATGAGGGAGCCATGCACACCAGGATAGGGATGAGGGAGCCATGCACACCAGGATAGGGATGAGGTGGCCATGCATACCAGGATAGGGATGAGGGGGCTATGTATACCAGGATAGGGATGAGGAGGCTATGTATACCAGGATAGGGATGAGGGAGCCATCCATAACAGGATAGGGATGAGGGGGGCATGCATACTAGGATAGGGATGAGGGAGCCATGTATACCAGGATAGGGATGAGGTAGCCATGCATACCAGGATAGGGATGAGGGAGCCATGTATACCAGGATAGGGATGAGGGAGCCATGCATACCAGGATAGGGATGAGGGGGCTATGTATACCGGGATAGGGATGAGGGGGCCATGCAGACAAGGATAGGGATGAGGGAGCCATGCATACCAGGATAGGGATGAGGGGGCTATGTATACCAGGATAGGGATGAGGGAGCCAAGCATGCCAGGAAAGGGATGAGGAGCCATGTATACCAGGATAGGGATGAGGGAGCCATGCATACCACGATAGGGATGAGGGGGCTATGTATACCAGGATAGGGATAAGGAGGCCATGCATTCCAGGATAGGGATGAGGGAGCCATGCATTAAGGGATAGGGATGAGGGAGCCATGCATACCAGGATAGGGATGAGGGAGCCATGTATACCAGGATAGGGATGAGGGGGCCATGCATTCCAGGATAGGGATGAGGGAGCCATGCATACCAGGATAGGGATGAGGGGGCCATGCATAGAAGGATAGGGATGAGGAGGCTATGTATACCAGGATAGGGATGAGGGAGCCATGCATTCCAGGATAGGGATGAGGGAGCCATGCATACCATGATAGGGATGAGGGAGCCATGTATACCAGGATAGGGATGAGGGGGCCATGCATACCAGGATAGGGATGAGGGAGCCATGCATACCAGGATAGGGATGAGGGAGCCATGCACACCAGGATAGGGATGAGGGAGCCATGCACACCAGGATAGGGATGAGGTGGCCATGCATACCAGGATAGGGATGAGGGGGCTATGTATACCAGGATAGGGATGAGGAGGCTATGTATACCAGGATAGGGATGAGGGAGCCATCCATAACAGGATAGGGATGAGGGGGGCATGCATACTAGGATAGGGATGAGGGAGCCATGTATACCAGGATAGGGATGAGGTAGCCATGCATACCAGGATAGGGATGAGGGAGCCATGTATACCAGGATAGGGATGAGGGAGCCATGCATACCAGGATAGGGATGAGGGGGCTATGTATACCGGGATAGGGATGAGGGGGCCATGCAGACAAGGATAGGGATGAGGGAGCCATGCATACCAGGATAGGGATGAGGGGGCTATGTATACCAGGATAGGGATGAGGGAGCCAAGCATGCCAGGAAAGGGATGAGGAGCCATGTATACCAGGATAGGGATGAGGGAGCCATGCATACCACGATAGGGATGAGGGGGCTATGTATACCAGGATAGGGATAAGGAGGCCATGCATTCCAGGATAGGGATGAGGGAGCCATGCATTAAGGGATAGGGATGAGGGAGCCATGCATACCAGGATAGGGATGAGGGAGCCATGTATACCAGGATAGGGATGAGGGGGCCATGCATTCCAGGATAGGGATGAGGGAGCCATGCATACCAGGATAGGGATGAGGGGGCCATGCATAGAAGGATAGGGATGAGGAGGCTATGTATACCAGGATAGGGATGAGGGAGCCATGCATTCCAGGATAGGGATGAGGGAGCCATGCATACCAGGATAGGGATGAGGAGGCTATGTATACCAGGATAGGGATGAGGGAGCCATGCATTCCAGGATAGGGATGAGGGAGCCATGCATTCCAGGATAGGGATGAGGGGGCTATGTATACCAGGATAGGGATGAGGGGGCCATGCATACAAGGATAGGGATGAGGGGGCCATGCATACCAGGATAGGGATGAGGGAGCCATGCACACCAGGATAGGGATGAGGGAGCCATGCATACCATGATAGGGATGAGGGAGCCATGTATACCAGGATAGGGATGAGGGAGCCATGTATACCAGGATAAGGATGAGGGGGCCATGCATACCAGGATAGGGATGAGGGAGCCATGCATACCAGGATAGGGATGAGGGAGCCATGCACACCAGGATAGGGATGAGGGAGCCATGCACACCAGGATAGGGATGAGGTGGCCATGCATACCAGGATAGGGATGAGGGGGCTATGTATACCAGGATAGGGATGAGGAGGCTATGTATACCAGGATAGGGATGAGGGAGCCATCCATAACAGGATAGGGATGAGGGGGGCATGCATACTAGGATAGGGATGAGGGAGCCATGTATACCAGGATAGGGATGAGGTAGCCATGCATACCAGGATAGGGATGAGGGAGCCATGTATACCAGGATAGGGATGAGGGAGCCATGCATACCAGGATAGGGATGAGGGGGCTATGTATACCGGGATAGGGATGAGGGGGCCATGCAGACAAGGATAGGGATGAGGGAGCCATGCATACCAGGATAGGGATGAGGGGGCTATGTATACCAGGATAGGGATGAGGGAGCCAAGCATGCCAGGAAAGGGATGAGGAGCCATGTATACCAGAATAGGGATGAGGAGCCATGCATACCAGGATAGGGATGAGGGAGCCATGCATACCAGGATAGGGATCAGGGAGCCATGCATACCAGGATAGGGATCAGGGAGCCATACATACCAGGATAGGGAAGAGGAGCCATGCATACCAGGATAGGGATCAGGGAGCCATGCATGCCAGGATAATGATGGGGGAGCCATGCATACCAGGATAGGGATGAGGAGGCCATGCATACCAGGATAAGGATGAGGAGCCATACACCAGGATAGGGATGAGGGCACAATGCATACCAGAATAGGGATGAGGGAGCCATCCATACCAGGAAAGTGATGAGGAGGCCATGCATACCAGGATAGGGATGAGGGAGCCATGCATACCAGGATAGGGATGAGGGAGCCATGCATACCAGGATAGGGATGAGGGAGCCATGCATACCAGGATAGGGATGAGGGAGCCATGCATACCAGGATAGGGATGAGGGAGCCATGCATACCAGGATAGGGATGAGGGAGCCATGCATACCAGGATAGGGATGAGGGAGCTATGCATACCAGGATAGGGATGATGGAGCCATGCATACCAGGATGGGGATGAGGGAGCGATGCAT